>NC_091316.1:13180869-13213369 GCF_038502225.1 Cherax quadricarinatus
CTGCTGTCCCCCCATCTCTCCTCTTCCACCTCCCGTCCCCCCTTCCCACTGTGAAGTCTCCCACCTCAGGCAGACAGATGTGATTACGTGACTTACAAAATGTTTCCTGTGATGGAATATAACAGTGAAACACAACCTGCTTTAAGCTTGACACTGCAACTGCTGTAGTGTTTAAGAGGGTAACAGCACACTACTGATACTTTGAGACCTGGAGTATACTTGGAGAGGGTTTCGAGGGTCCACGCCCCCGCGGCCCGGTCTGTGACCAGGATTCATGGTGGATCAGGGCCTGATCAACCAGGCTGTTACTGTTGGCCGCGCGCAATCCGATGTACGAACCACAGCCCGACTGGTCAGGTACGAACTTTAGGTGCCTATGCAGCGCCTTCTTTAAGACAGCCAGGGGTCTATTGGTAATTCCCCTTATGTGTGCTGGGAGGCTGGTGAACAGTCTTGGGCCCCTGACACTTACTGTGTTGTCTCTCAGTGTACTCGTGGCACCCCTGCTTTTCATTGGGGGAATGTGGCATCGTCTGCCGAGTCTTTTGCTTTCATAGGGAGTGATTTTCGTGTGCAAGTTTGGTACTAATCCCTCTAGGATTTTCCAAGTGTATATAATCATGTATCTCTCCCGCCTGCGTTTTATGGAGTACAGGTTGAGGAACTTTAAGCGTTCCCAGTAATTGAGGTGTTTTATCGCAGTTATGTGTGCCGTGAAGGTTCTCTGTACATTTTCCATGTCAGCAATTTCACTTGCCTTGAAAGGTACTGACACGATTGCAAACAGACCATACCACGGGCGGAGATAGAACCCGCGATCAGAGAGTCTCGAAACTCCAGACCGTCTCGAAACTCCATACCCACCCGTGGTATGGTGTTTTTTTTTTTTTGAAAGGTACTGTTAGCGTGCAGCAATATTCCATCCTAGATAGAACAAGCGACCTGAAATGTGTCATCACAGGCTTGGCATCCCTAGTTTTGAAGGTTCTCATTATCCATCCTGTCATTTTTCTAGCAGATGCGATTGATACAATGCTGTAGTCTTTGAAGGTAAGGTTCTCTAACATTATCACTCCCAGGTCTTTTACATTAGTTTTTCGCTCTGTTCTGTAGTTGGAATTTGTTTTATACTCCGATATATTTTTTTTAATTTCCTCACTCTGGCCCATTTAAAGATTTGGTTGATGTTCGCCTGGAGTCTTGCGGTGTCTTCAATGGAGGACACTGTCATGCAAATTCGGATGTCATCTGCAAAGGAAGACACGGTGCCCTGGCTTACTTCTCTATGTCAGATATGAGGATGAGGAACAGGATGGGAGCGAGTACCGTGCCATGTGGAGCAGAGATTTTCACCGTAGCTGCCTCAAACTTTACCTGTTTACTACTACTCTTTGTGTTCTATTTGCTAGGAAATTATAGATCCATCTAACAACGTTTCCTGTTATTCCTTTATCATGCATTTTATGAACAAATTACACCATGGTCACACTTGTTAAAGGCTTTTACAAAGTCTTTGTATGCTATATCTGCATTTTGTTTATCTTCTAAAGTATCCAGGACCTTGTCATAGTGGTCCAGTAGCTGGGACATCACACACACACACACACACACACACACACACACACACACACACACACACACACACACACACACACACACACACACACACACACACACCTAAGAGATCCCAACCCTTTTCCCCAACCCCTTCTCCCCTTCCCACTCCCCACTTTCCCTTCCCTTCCCCTCTCCCTCTCCAACCCCCATTGAAGCTTGTTTCTTACAGGATTGTTTTTTTTTTTTTTTTTTTTTTTACACAGGGTTTGACAAGGTTAAGGATCCCTAGCTTTATTGACAAGCTATTTACAGGTTAAGGATTCCTAACTTTATTGGCAAGCTAAGAGCTGTTACCTCCATCAGCTCATTTGAAAGCATTTTTATTGTTAAGAGACATACAAGTAGGAAACAGGATGAAGTTGGAGCCATCTGTGGGCCAGCATTTTCATTTGATCAACTGACTTTATCTCGTTGACATCATTATGCTGTACGAATGTGTTCCATACTCGAGTCATCCTGGGTATATATGATCTCAGATGGAGTGATGTTCTGGAGAAGGGTACAGCCAGAGTGAAGTTGCTGCTTTCTGCCCGTCTTGTGGCATAAAAGCTTGTTTCACGCTGTCCTCGAAGTGGATCCAAGTGTGGTACTTTGACAATATTGGCCTTGTACATAACAGTAAGGCCACCCACATCCCTCCTGTGTTGAAGGCTCTGCTGAAATGACAGATCTATCAAGCAGTCGCAGATGAGAGGGGGGGGGGCAGGCAAACCAAGAAAGTGGAGCATACTCAAGGTGTGAGCGTACTTGTGCCTCGTACAGGATCTTGCAACCCCTGCTGTCAAGCAGATGCGAGATACGGCGAAGTGCTGTAAGCTTCCTGGCTGCCTTGTTTGCAAGATTTACAACATGGTTCTTCATGGTTAGTTTGGAGTTAAATTTCACCCCAAGGATATCAACTTCTTCTCCAGGTGCCAACACCCTCCCATTCATCCTTACTACTGCACCAGCATTACCATCATGGTGCCTAGAGACGATCATCATTTGCGTTTTCTCAGGTGCAAATGTTACTTGCCATCTATTTCCCCAAGCTGATATAGCTCTCAGCTGGTGATTGATGTAGCTTAGAGCAGCTGGCATTTCTTCTCTTGGATAAGTGAATGTCAGTGTACAGTCGTCTGCATATGCATGTGATTCTGGGATGAGATGAAGAAGGTCGTTGAAGTAGACATTCCATAACAATGGACCCAGCACGCTTCCTTGTGGAACACTTGCCCCAATAGGATGTCTTGCTGATTCCGTTCCATTGAGAAATACACTTAGAGATCTACCATGAAGGTAATCACTGAGGAGACATAGCGTAGAGCCTGCAATTCCCAGTGCTTGAAGTTTTGTTAAGAGGCCCTGGTGCCACACCTGGTCGAAAGCGCCAGCAATGTCCAGTGCTACCACACAGCTGACTTTGGATTCATCCAGTGACTGGTGCCACTTAGTGGAGAGGTTTAACAACAGATCAGCAGCAGAGTAACCTTTCCTGAAGCCGTATTGACGATCACAAAGTGGTGAGTGGTAGTCAAAAAACTCTGTCATTTGTCTTGAGATTATTGTCTCAAGGATCTTACCAGTGATTGACAGGAGTGACACTGGTCTGTAGTTGCTGATTTCTGCTCTGCTCCTCTTTTTGTGAACAGGGGCTACATTTGCCTCTTTCCATAGAGAGGGCCATTTACACTGTACTAGGCAGTGCTGAAAGATGCGAGTTAGAGGTGCTGCTAGCTGGTCTGCACATCTTCTCAACAATCTTGGGCTCAATTTGTCTGGGCCCACAGCCTTTTCTTGGTCAAGCGATTTAAGAAGGAAATGCACCTCCTCCTGCCTTATTGTCACCACTGACAGTTTTGACACAGTTCTTGCAGCTAGCCAAGGAGGGTCCCTTGCTGGATCAGGAACTTGCATTTTGGTAGCAAAGTGTTCAGCAAAGAGGTCCGCCTTCTCTTGACTACTAGTAGAGGTGGTCCCATCCTGTCGATTTAGAGGTGGAATGAGATCATCAGGCAGATAACCTTGTCTGTCCTTGACCAGGGACCACCAGGTTTTGGAGCCTACCCTACCTGATGCTAACTTTCTTTCAGTGCTCACTGTTTCTTCTCTTCCACTTTATTTCATAATTTCCTGACCTTTAGAGCGTAAGCTCTGTGCTCCTGCGTCTCTCTCACCTCCTCTCTCCATCCCTCCCTCCTTCCCTTCCTCCCTTTTTTCCTCCCTCCTTTCCTTTTTCTTTCTTTCCTCCCTCCTTCCATTCCTCTTTTTTTTAATAATCTTTCCTCTTAAGCCATTTTTTTCGTTTTGTCTTTTTCTTTATTCTTTTTCCTTATTTCTTCATCCTCTCTTTCATTCTAAATAGTTTTCTTCACTTCTCCGCCATATATGCCTTCGTCATCGTCTCCTATATCCCCCTTTTTTCTCTTCCTTCTCCTCTTTCCCGGATTTCTCCTGTTCTCAATTTTCCCCTACTATCCCCTAGTATTTCCCCGCCACTCGTAAGGACGGTGAGTGTTGCTGAGGCTATTGTTGATGTTGACCTTTATGGTGCTGGGCCACAAGGGTCATTTGTTCCTTCACAAGATCATGGCTGGTTTCCTCCTGAGTAGTTTGACCGTTGTGGTGCTAGACCACAAGGATCAGTCACATGCTCAAGCTCTTGGCCCCTTGAGCACCTTTTTGCATACACATTGGGGATTATTAAGGATATCGGTACAGGTTTTGCTTTCGTATGGGATTAATTAGGTGTGTGTGTGTGTGTGTGTGTGTGTGTGTGTGTGTGTGTGTGTGTGTGTGTGTGTGTGTGTGTAGTAGTAGTAGTAGTAGTAGTAATATTAATAGTAGTAGTAGTAATTACCGTGTGTGTGTCTGTACTCAACTAATTTTGGTTGCAGGGATCGATTCATAGCTCCTGGCCCATCCTCTTCACTGGTCGCTACTGGATCACTTACTCCCTGCTCTGTGAGCTTTATCATACCTCTTCTTAAAGCTATGTATGGATCCTGCCTCCATTACCTCACTTTCCAAACTGTTCCCCTGTCTGACAACTCTGTGACTGAAGAATACTTCTAACATCTCTGTGATTTATCTGAGTCTTCAACTTCCAATTGTGACCCTTTGTTGCTGGAACATCTTATCTCTGTCCACCGTGTCGACAGACAATGTGTGTGTGTCTGTGTGTGTGTGTGTGTACTCAGTTGTACTCACCTAGTAGTGGTTGCAGGGGTTTAGTCATAGCTCCTGTCCCCGCCTCTTCACTGGCCGCTACTGGGTCACTCTCTCTGCACCGTGAGCTTTATCATACCTCTGCTTAAAGCTATGAATGGATCCTGCCTCCACTACATCGCTTCCCAAACTATTCCACTTCCTGACTACTCTGTGACTGTAGATGAATGGTTCAGAGAACCGACATGTTGATAAATTAGACACATGTGCAACACTTGGACTGATGAAGCCACTGTGTGGCGAAATGTTTCCTCAAAGATACCCAAGTGTTGCACATGTGTCTAATTTATCTGCTACTTCCTAACATCTCTGTGATTCATTTGAGTCTTCAACTTCCAACTGTGTCCCCTTGTCGTTGTGTCCTATCTCTGGAACATTCTGTCTCTGTCCACCTTGTCAGTGTCTCTCAGTATTTTATATGTCGTTATCATGTTCCCCCCCTATCTCTTCTGTCCTCCAGTGTCGTCAGGTCGATTTCCCTTAACCTCTCCTCGTAGGACATACCCCTTAGCTCTGGGACTAGTCTTGTTGCAAATCTTTGCACTTTCTCTAGTTTCTTTACGTGCTTGGCTAGGTGTGGGTTCTAAATTGGTGCTGCATACTCCAATATGAGCCTGACGTACACTTTGTACAGGGCCCTGAACGATTCCTTATTAAGATGTCGGAATGCTGTTCTGAGGTTTGCTAGGCGCCCATATGCTGCAGCAGCTATTTGGTTGATGTGCGCCTCAGGAGATGTGCCTGGTGTTATACTCACCCCAAGATCTTTTTCCTTGAATTAGGTTTGTAGTCTCCGGCTCCCCTAGAGTGTACTCCGTCTGCGGTCTTCTTTGCCCTTCCCCAATCTTCATGTCTTACTGCTGTCACCCTGTCATAGAACTCCAATAGGTTTGTGACACAGGATTTCCCATCCCTGAAACCATGTTGGCTGTTGTTGATGAGCTCATTCCTTTCTAGATGTTCCATCACTCTTCTCCTGATAATCTTCTCCACGACTTTGCATACTATACACGTCAGTGACACTGGTCTATAGTTTAGTGCTTCAGGCCTATCTCCTTTTTTTAAAAACTGGGACTACATTTGCTGTCTTCCATACCTTAGGTAATCTCCCTGTTTCGATACATATGTTGAATACTGTAGTTAGGGGTACACATAGCACCTCTGCTCCCTCTCTCAGGACCCATGGAGAGATGTTATCCGGCCCCATCGCCTCTGAGGTATCTAGCTCGCTCAGCATCTTCTTCACTTCTTCCTCGGTTGTCTGTATTGTGTCCAGCACTTGGTGGTGTACCCCACCTCTCCGTCTTTCTGGAGTGCTTTCTGTCTCCTCTGTGAGCACTTCTCTCATGTTGAGTTCCTCACATACTTCGTGGTCGTTTCTTGTGACCTCTCCTACTTCCTTCCTTAGCCTGATTACCTGGTCCTTGACTGTTGTTTTCCTCCTGATGTGGCTGTCCAACAGCTTCGGGTCAGATGTGGCTTTCGCTGCTATGTCATTTTCATATTGTCGTTGGGCCTCCCTTCTTACCTGTGCATATTCATTGCTGGCTCTACGACTGCTCTCTTTATTCTTCTGGGTCCTTTACCTTATATACTTCTTCCATTCCCTGGTACACTTGGTTTTGACCTCCCTACACCCTTGGACGAACCACGGGCTCATCCTGGCTTTTTCATTATTCCTGTTACCTTTGGGTACAAACATCTCAGCTTCCCTGCATAATGTTGTCACATATTCCATCATCTCGTTTACTGACTTCCCTGCCAGTTCTCTGTCCCACTGAACCTCGTTCAGGAAGTTCTTCATTCCCGCGTAGTCCCCTTTCTTGTAGTTTGGCTTCATTCGTCGGGGCCTTCCTGCTTCCCCCTCCACTTGTAACTCTACTGTGTATTCGAATCTTAAAACCACATGATCGCTGGCCCCAAGGTGTCTTTCATATGTGATGTCCTCAATATCTGCACTACTCAAGGTGAATACTATGTCCAGTCTCGCTGGTTCATCCTCTCCTCTCTTTCTGGTAGAGTCCCTTACGTGTTGGTACATGAAGTTTTTCAGTACCACCTCCTTCATCTTAGCCCTCCACATTTCTTGGCCCCCATGTGGTTCCAAGTTCTCCCAATCGATTTCCTTGTGGTTGAAGTCGCCGATGATCAGTAGCTTTGCCCTGCTTGCATGAGCCCTTCTGGCCACTTCAGCCAGTGTGTCAACCATCGCTCTATTACTCTCATCATACTCTTGCCTTGGCCTCTTGCTGTTCTGTGGTGGGTTATACATCATTGTGTGTGTGTGTGTGTGTGTGTGTGTGTGTGTGTGTGTGTGTGTGTGTGTGTATTAGTTACCATTTTGTCCTAGGCACATGTCGATTGTGTGTGTGTGTGTGTGTGTGTGTGTGTGTGTGTGTGTGTGTGTGTATGTGTGTGCGTGCGTGCGTGCGTGCTCACATACACAACCATATGTACATGAAATATAAAAGTAGGAGAGGCTGGTAGTACGTGCACATATACGAACGTGTTGCAAATAGTAAAAAAAGAGAGGAGAAAAGAGACCAACGAAAAGAGCGACACAAAATAATTACGAAGACTAACGAATGAAGAGACGTAGGGAGGGAGGAAAGGACAAATACAGATAGATAAGGAGAGACGTAGTGAGGAAGAGAGGGAGACTCGTGGGAAAAGTTAACACGGAGACTTAAGCTGTGGGAGGGTATAGTAGAGACATAGGGAAATGCATCACTAAATGGGAGAGACGTAGGGAGGAGGGAGAGACGTAGGGAGAGAGATGAAGGGTGTGAGATAAAATGAGACAAAAGTTGTGACACTTCTCCTGGCACTGGACCCACTCACTGGCACCCTGACACTGATTGAAACGCTCAGCCCTTAATGAACACACGCACCAATCATCCCTGGAAGTTAGGGTCAGGAAGGATGACACACAGGGAGGGTGAAAGGAAGGGAGGGTCAGATGAAGGGAGGATAAGAGGAAGCGAGGGTGAGATCTAAGGAGGGTGGAGAACAGAAAGGGAGGGTGAGATGAAGCGAGGGTGAGATGCAAGGAGAGTGGGAAACAGGGAGGGTGAGAGGCAGAGTGGGTGGAAAGCAGGGAGGGTGAGAGACAGGGTGGGTGAGAGACAGAGTGGGTGGAAAGCAAGGAGGGTGAGAGACAGGGAGGGTGAGAGGCAGAGTGGGTGGAAAGCAAGGAGGGTGGGAGAGTGATAGATGAGTATCGTAAGAAAAATCTTCCAGAACGAAGTAAATTTAAAACAAACGTGAAAACGACATACAAAGGAAAGAGTCAATAACAAAGAGACCCTCGGGCTAAATCTATCTTTAAAACAGCTGATGAAAGTCGTACTGTGTCAGCTTGACAAAGCAAAATCCAGCATTAGCAAAGTAAGAAGATCAGTACCCCAAGACACGGTCCTGGCACTTCATCTGTTTCTCACCGTCATAAAGGACATAGATGAAAATAACGCTCGTATCATTGTTAACGGACGAGACCAAGATAAGCACGAAAATCACCTCGACAGAAGACACGGAAAAATTGCTAGAAGATATAGGCAAAGTCATCAGTGGGCAGTGGAATATAGCACGACATTCATTGATGACAAGTTCCACTTGCTTAGATATGGAAACAATTTAAAAATCGAGAGGGGCTCTCTGTACAAAACACAGGAAGGTCGCCAAATAAAACGAGAGGAAAATTTGAAGGGCTTGATTTTAAAAAACTCCAAAATACTTAGAAAATGGAGGAGTAAATAACATCCTTCAAAATAAGGGAAGTAATGATAATTGTGACAATACTGAAATCGAACATTAAAATGGTATAAAATACCGACAGGTTGTTAGGTAAGACACATATGCAACAGTTAGGTATCTTTATTTTGAAACGTTTCGCCTACACAGTAGGCTTCTTCAGTCGAGTACAGAAAAGTTGATAGAAGCAGAAGAGACTTGAAGACGATGTTTCAGACTTCGGAACAATGCTCTTCTCCAGACTGAGGGACTGACCACCTCAAATCTTTAAGGGTGATGGACTGATTACATCGTCTTCAAGTCTCTTCTGCTTCAACTTTTCTGTACTCGACTGAAGAAGCCTACTGTGTAGGCGAAACGTTTCAAAATAAAGATACCTAACTGTTGCATATGTCTTACCTAACAACAATACTGAAATCGCTTGTGTTTTCGCGCTTAGAGCATTGTAGAGTGTTGACGGCTCCATTCATCACTGATCAGAGGTGGAATAATTATAGAGATCATTTACCGCCCACATAAAACTCTAAATATGTACACACTGGAGCGGAGGAAAGAAAAGGAGAGAGAGAGATTATAGGAAAGTACTTGAGGGCTGCACACTGTCATAGCTTACTGGAGTAAGTGCTATGGGAGAAAATTAAAAATAAATCCAATGAAAGTAGGAGCACATTGGGTACTATAAGAGAACATTGTATCAACATCCGTGTCTTCAGACTTTTCCACATCTTACCAAAAGGTATCACAAACACTGCTGGGACAAGTGTAGAAATCTTTAAGAGGAAACCGGACAAATACCTCCACCAGGTGCCAGATTAACCAGGCTAGGATGAATATGTGGGCCAGCGGGACGCCAGCAGCAGCAGCCTGGTTGACCAGGCGAGCACCAAACAAGCCTGACCCAGGGCCGGGCTGGGGGAGTAAAAAATTCTCGAAACTCGTCGAAAGCAACAAAGGTATATCAGTATTGACAACGAAAACGGTAATAAAGAACTAACAAAAGAAAGAGGGAGAGAGAGAAAGAGAGAGAGAAATGGGCATTTGCAGAGAAGAAAAAAACGTAGAGAAAGCTTCCAGTTCTAGAGAAAGAAAGGAGAGAGAGTGAAGCAAGTAATTGAAATGGATGGCAGGGAAGCAGAGGGCAATATTGAATCAAGGGAGAAATTTCGCTGAACCCCAAACATAGGAGGGCAATATAGTGACGTCTAGGGGAAAAAGTGAATAGGAAAGAAGGAGGAGGAGGAGGAGAAAGAGAAGGCGAAGGAGAAAGAGAAAGAAGAAAAATTAGAAAGAGTAGGAAAGGAAAGATTAAGTGGAGAAAGAGAAGGATGAGTAGAGAGAAAATTAGAGAGACAAGAAAGAGGCGCGAGAGAAGAGAGAAAGAGGACGTGAGAAGAAAGCTAATGAATATAGAAGATGAATTAAGAAAGAGTGGAAGGCAGACGAAGAGAACAAAACATTAAAGAAACTTATGAGAAAAATAGGAAACAAATATAAGTCTTGTGTATCGTGTACACTTGCAGACGAGAAACAGTCTCGTTGTACACATGCACAAAGGATACGGGTGTGCTGTGTACACATGCAGCCAGTCACAGATAACAACAGACAGACAAACAGGCAGACAGACAGACAGAGAGACAGACAGACAGACAGACAGACAGACAGACAGACAGACAGACAGACAGACAGACAGACAGACAGACAGACAGACAGACAGTTCAAGAGAAAATGAAGCATATGGTTTCTGGTGAGGTATTCAACAGGTAGAGTAAATAACTACACCTGTCTGGGTTCACACACCTGCCACAGGTGGCATAAATCCCTTCTCCTCTTCTCCCTCCTCCTCCTCCTCCTCCTCCTCCTCCTCCTCTTCCTCCTCCTCTACCTCCTCTTCCTTCTTAATAATCCTCAGTATCAATGAGTAAGAACGAACTCTGATTGAAAGAGTTGAGGTAATTTCTTAAAAAAAAAAAATCTGGTATTATCTTTCAAGTTTGGGTATTTTCTTACAGATTTTAGACAATGGCTGCATTTATTTCCTTTCAGAAAATAGATAAAATCTGAAATTTTAAGGTACTCTGTTACAAATTTTAGGTTTTGTATAGCAAATTTTTCGGCAATGTATGACAAATTATGAGTATCGTTGTTGAAGGGACAACACCGCAGCCAGGAAGTACCAGACAGTGAGTCACTTGCGCATCCGCTTGGCGCTCACGAGACTTCTGAGCTGCGACCTGTTTCTTGAGGTCGAATGGTGATACCGACAAGATATGGAATAAGATATTCAAATTGAAGCAGGATGTATAGTGAAATGTCCGCTCAGGACATTTATTAGAGGAAGCGTCTCGCCACGAATAGCGAAACGTTTCTTCTAGTGAATGGCCCGAGCCGTACATAAGCGATTTTTTCCCACAAGTATACCCATGCCTACCCCACCAGTATGTATAATATTGCTGGGCAGTGCTGTATACATCCTGCTTTAATTTCATGAATACGTAAAGTGGAAAAAACACACACCCATTATCCTGACAAAATCAAGAGGTTGGGCCCCTTATCTTTTATCTCACTTCTCTTTCTCCCTCTTCTCACATCTTTCACCCATTTCCATCTTTCCCTATCCTTTGCCCCGCTTCCTTACCAGGGCTTTGGTCATAGTTCCCTTCGGTTCAGCCTGGTTAACCTGACAAGCCTCCAGCCCTGGGCTGAGCTGCGGGAGTAGTAAAACGCTCGAAACCCACCAGAGGTATATCTAAGGTATACAAATCAGAGCAGACGTGTATAAAGAAAAAAAAACTCATGTTTCGGTGAAGAGATAGGATCCATGTGGTAAGGTAGTTCTCATGGAGAGAGAGAGAGAGAGAGAGAGAGAGAGAGAGAGAGAGAGAGAGAGAAAGTATACCACCCACTGAGATAATTCTCCAAGGGAAATGAAAAAAAATATTGTGCTATTTTTTTGTGTGATGGGGAGGAGAAGGTAACCCGAAAATGCAAATAATTTTTTCTCCCATGGGAAGAGTAGGATCCAACTTTCGTACTGCAGACAATGGCGAAGAAGAAGGCAGGTTTGGGGAACAGATGAATGCGGCAACGTTTCGCTGCGTGCAGAACTTTATCATGGCCTGAGTTGTGACTAGACGATGGTCCTGGACCGACCGAAACTGTCGGCTTACTTTCCTTGTTTAAAAATGTATGGATTGATAGGAGCGCTACACAGAGGGATCTTCAAGAGGAAACTGGATAAATATCATATGCCAGATCAGCCAAGCTGAGATGGATATGTGAGCCAGCAACAACAGTCTACTGTGACAGATCCTAACATGACTTGTACTGGGACAACGTTTCGCTCTACACAGAACGAAACGTTCCAGTGCAGTCTTGTTCTGCAGCCTCCTTCCCATGAGGAAGTAATCTCCCAGTAAGAAAAACATACGCTTCTCAGGGGCGACCCACCTGCAAGATTACTGATAAAAGATTGACTTTTGTGGGATAAACCTCTCCCTGGAGAGAACAAAATACGACTCTTGTGGATAAGGGAGATAACAGGGAGCTGTTATCTTGGTGATAGGGAAAAAGGGGACTTTGTTGTTGTACGTATTCAGAGGGAAGCACTAAAACCGTATGGGTCTTGAGACGTGTTAAGAATGGGAGGTAGCCAGGTTAGGGCCGATGAAAGGTGAAAAGGATGAGAGAAACGAGAAGGTATGATAATGAGATGGAGGTCTACCTCGAAACTCACTCGTCTGGAGGTTCACCTCCTACCTGAAAGCCTACCTGGAGGTCTACCCGGAAGCCTACCTGGATATCCCACCTAGAGGTCCCATCTACAGGCTCACCTGAGATCCCATCTGGAGGACCCACCTGGAGGTCCCATCTGGAGGCTCACCTGGAGGTCCCATCTGGAGGACCCACCTGGAGGTCCCATCTGGAGGTTCACCTGGAGGTCCCACCTGGAGGCTCGCCTGGAGGCTCACGTCTAGGTCCCACCCGGAGGCTCACCTAGAGGTCCCACCTGGAGGCTCACGTAGAAGTCCCACCTGGAGGCTCACCTGGAGGTCCTATCTGGAGGTTCACCTGGAGGTCCCACCTGGAGGCTCATCTGGAGGTCCCACCTGGAGGCTCACCTGGAGGTCCCACCTGGAGGTTCACCTGGAGGTCCTATCTGGAAGTTCACCTGGAGGTCCCACCTGGAGGCTCACCTTGAGGTCCCACCTGGAGGCTCACCTGGAGGCTCACCTGGAGGTCCTGCTCGGGCTACAGCTTACTAACGGAGGGATAATGGGACTTTTTTGTAATACTCTTCAGGACTAATTTATATTGTTTGTTTGGTTTGTTCTTTGTTAATGCTGAGTTTGTTGACGCGTTGAGTATTGTACAACCTTGGTGAGCTATATTTTTTACTCTCTTTCTTCTCTCTCTCTCTCTCTCTCTCTCTCTTTCTCTCTCTCTCTCTCTCTCTCTCTCTCTCTCTCTCTCTCTATCTATCTATCTATCTATCTATCTGTCTGTCTATCTATCTATCTAATTATCTAACTATCTGTCTGTCTATCTATCTATCTATCTGTCTGTCTATCTATCTATCTATCTATCTATCTATCGATCTATCTGTCTCTGTCTCTATCTCTGTGCCAGCTGCCTCCCTAATTTAATTTCTCTTATCTGCATTTTTGGTTCCACCTCCCTCTTCCTTCTTGCTTTCCCCTTTATTTTCTTACCTTCCCCACCCTTTCCTCCTAACCCCTCTTACCCCATTCCTTCCTACCTCTTAATTTTTCTTCTTATCTCTCATTCCCTTCTCTATCTCGCCTCTCCACTTAGCTTTCCATAATCATTCCTTCATTCCTTTTGGACTCTCTGTAAATTACATTCCTCTTCCCTCTCCCTTCTTAGGTGACCGTAGGCCAACCCTCTGGGACACGCACAGACAAGGTGCCACGTGTCTTGGAAGATAAGGGCGGCTCTTTTTGAAGCGGGGAAGAGAGAGAGAGAGAGAGAGAGAGAGAGAGAGAGAGAGAGAGAGAGAGAGAGAGAGAGAGAGAGAGAGAGAGAGAGAGAGAGAGAGAGAGAGAGAGAGAGAGAGAGATCTTTCAAATGAGCTAAGGTGGGTAACAAATATTAGCTTATAAATAAAGGCAGGAACTCTTAACCTAACTCTGTAAAAGCCCTTGTGTTAGAGAGAGAGAGAGAGAGAGGAGAGAGACAGACAGAGAGACAGGGAGAAGAGGGAAAGAGAGTGACGGACAGGTAGACAGACAGACAGAGAGAGCGACTGACGAAGAAAGCAGGGAGAATGAAGAAGAAAGAAATTAGGTAGGGAGAATGGAGAGAGAGGAGTGGTAGAAAGAGAGGGGTGAGAGAGGGAGGAAGAATAGAGGGAGGATGGTAGGAAGGAGGAAGGGAGGGCAGGCACTCTGTACTGCCATCCACCCCATTTCCTTGCATGCCTCATAAACGGGCAGTGGTCAGGGGGTTAGGGGGAGGAAATGGGTTTAATGGGGAAGAGGAAGGTAGGAAAGGAATGGGAGAGAGAATTCACTCATGGGGGTACATGGGGAGACCTGGCAGTCTATACCGAGGGTATCTGGTCCGAAAGTTGACTACTAACTCTAACTCTACAAGATAAAAAAAAAAGCAGATAGTTCTCTCCTTATTCTGCACTTCTAACCTGTCGGAAAGTAGTGTTTTTATACCCATGAAGGACTTGATTTAAAGGTATTTTCTCTTATTATAATGCGTAGTTCGTGAATTATCAGTCTTTTTTACTGACTAGACGATGCGAGGAATGTAATAGATTAACGGAGAAGCGCCAAACTCGTAAGGATCGTTCAGAGGTTGAGGTATGATTTCGGCGGGGAGGGGGGCAGTGACCCCCGCGGCCCTCTCCTAGAGCAGGCCTCTCGGTTGCTGGCCTGATTGATCAGTCTGGTTCATGGCATGCACTACAGCCCGGCTGATCAGGAACTGCCTTGAGTAACTTACCAAGTTCCTTCTTAAAATCAACCTTAGTTGTTGGTAATCCCCTCATGCACGGAGTGCGCTGAGTCTTGGTACCTTATTGAGTTTTGTCTTAATGTACTCACTGCACATTTGCTTTTCAATGAAAGCAGAAAGCAATCTGCCAAGCCTCTTGCTTTCATAGAGAGTAATTTTGGTGTGCAGCTTTGGGACCAATCCCTCCAGAATTTTCCAGGTCTGCATTGTGAAATATCTTTATCGCCTGCGTTCCAAGGAGTACTATTCGCAGGACTTAAACGTCCCTATTAGTCTAGGTGTTTCACTGAAACTATAATTGCAGAGAAATTTATCTATACATTACAGCGATATTCCCACCTAGAGAAAATCAGCATTATCATTGATTCAGTATGTAAGAGTGACTAGTTAATGGTTCAAGTAGGACCCAAATGCCCTCATAAGTTTCTTTCTCCTATGCGCGGGTTATGTGTGTGTTGTTCCAGTCACGGTCTGTTATATTCTTCAGCGTGTCTTGTCATGAAGGTTCTGGTTATCCAGCCTGTCATTTCCCTTGCGGCTGTGATAATAACATTACTGTGAGTCTAGGGTCTAAGATCATTCTCTGACATTATTACTCCTAATTTTCTCACATTGAATTTCCTGTGTACTGAGTGAGGTAATTCAGGTAATTCAGGGCCCACTGTACCCTGAAGATCACACTATACCCTTAAGACCACACTACACCCTGAAGAGCACACTACACCCTGAGGAGCACACTACATCCTGAAGACCACACTACACCCTGTAGGCCACACCACACTACACCCTGAAGGCCACACTACACCCTGAAGACCACACTACACCCTGAAGACCACACTACACCCTGTAGGCCACACCACACTACACCCTGAAGGCCACACTACACCCTGAAAACCACACTACACCCTGAAGTAAACAAATAATCCGCACGCAGAAGAGAGAAATTTACGACGACGTTTCGGTCCGACTGGGACCTAACGACCGCACTGCATCTTGTATACACTACACTCTGAAGACCACACTGCACCTTGAAGACCACACTGCACCTTGAAGACCACACTGCACCTTGAAGACCACACTGCACCTTGAAGACCACACTCCACCTTGATGACCACACTGCACCTTGAAGACCACACAGCACCTTGAAGACCACACTGCACCTTGAAGAACACACTGCACCTTGAGCACCACACTGCACCTTGAAGACCACACTGCACCTTGAAGACCACACTGCACCTTGAAGACCACACAGCACCTTGAAGACCACACAGCACCTTGAAGACCACACTGCACCTTGAAGACCACACTGCACCTTGAAGACCACACTGCACCTTGAAGAACACACTGCACCTTGAAGACCACACTGCACCTTGAAGACCACACTGCACCTTGAAGAACACACTGCACCTTGAAGAACACACTGCACCTTGAAGAACACACTGCACCTTGAAGAACACACTGCACCTTGTATATACTACACCGTAAAGAACACACTATACCGTAAAGAATACGCTACACCTTAAATAGCGCTCAACACCTCGAGGAACACACTAAGACACTCTGAGCACGCGCCACCACCTACACAGACAAGACCAGCAGTCACCTCGAATTACCTGTACAATTTGTCGACGCCTGGGGCCTCAGCCTGCAGGGGTGGAGACGGGGGAGTGGGGAGAGCTATTGTGTTTCTCTGCAAGCCTTGCTCCCTGCACCTCATGACTGCAGACGCCTGAATGAGGTGCGAAATATCGCATGTAATTTCGCCGACGTTTCCTGTCCGAAACACCTCACTGCAGGCAAGGCTAGAGGCGGGTGAGTGTTGCGTCTCTGTGCAGACATTTTGTTTGTGCCTTAGGTGATGACTGCAGAGGTCTGCTCTCCGAGCAGCTCTCTGAAGGCGAGGCTTCATTGTGTATATATGTGGGTGTGTGTGCGATGAAAATGGTTTTGAAAAACCTACAAGTTGAAGAATGAGACACTTATCCAGCATTCCCAAATACTGCAAAAGTGTTTACGGCAACACTTCATGTGAGCATAAGATATATTAGTCTCTCTTTGCAGCGAGGTATAAGGAACAATGGCGCACAAAATTCATGAGGTCTATCGACATGCTTTGATCACTTATCATATGTTAAATTCAGTTTTTAAAAGGGCTTATATCTAATAATTAAAATAAAGAGGAGGAAAAAAAGGGGAATATCGACTTAAGTGCAACGTTTTCAAAAACTTAAAATCTGTGCTGTGAACTGTAATCCCTTCAGTGAAGAAACTATGAACAGACGAACACTGCAATTAGCCTGCTGGTTCGTGCTAAGTAGGCTTAATTCGCCAACATGTTCCACGCATCAGCAACCCTGTTGCCAAGCCATCTCTTTTCTTTACAACACTATTGTGGGCTTCCTGGTTCCCGCAACACTGCTGTGGTCTTCCTGGTTCCTGCAACACTGTTGTGGTCTTCCTGGTTCCTGCAACACTGCTGTGATTATCCTGGTTCCCGCAACACTGCTGTAGTCTTATTGGTTCCTGCAACATTGCTGTGGTTCTCCTGGTTCCCGCAACACTGCTGTAGTCGCCCTGGTTCCCGCAACACTACTATGGTCTTACTGGTTCCTGCAACACTGCTGTGGTCTTCCTGGTTCCCGCAACACTGCTGTGGTCTTCCTGGTTCCCGCAACACTGCAAAGGGCTGATTGGTCAGATCATCAATCAGGAGGCCTAGTCTGGGAAACGGGTCGCGGGGGAGGTGATTACAAGCAAACCGTTCTCAGTGTTAATCATTATCCAGGTTTTGCAGGACTAGAATATCGTCCCTCCAGTTCTATCTTAACTTTGCTTCACTCTTCCATCCAACATTAATCAATATTTTTCTTATAGCTGTAGTAGTACTGGTTTGTGTAGTGGCAACAGTAGTGGCATTGCTGCTAGTATCTTCTGCATAGCGGACGTATCAATAACCTCCTCTCTTAGAGGTGAAGATAATAATAATTGCAGTAACCTTTCGCACTGCCTCGAGCACCATGATAACACACACACGCGAACATCCTTGAGCCCACTGGCCTTAGCGTGTACCTCCAGTGGAAGTCCACTGTCATCAGTGGCGGTAATCTCTTCATTACTGTGTACTAGTACATAGTGTGAGGTTTCCTGCACAATTTACTCATGTTTCATATTTTCAACTCCAGCCAGAGTAAAGACCACCAGACGGAGGTCACAGTGGACCGTCTATCACTAGACGGTCACAATGGAAGAACTCCTAGCACCAGACGGAGGTCACAGTGAAAGGGTTCTTAGTACTAAACTGAAATATTACTGGAAGAACCTGTCACCAAATGGAGGCTGCAAGGAAGAACTCTAACAACACAACAGTAGATCCCCAACAGAAGAATGCCACTGTGGAAAAACTCTTATCGGACGGAGACTACAGAGAAAGATCTCCGGCAGACTTAGGCCACCATGGAAGCCTCCATGGTATCTCATACTAAGAGAATATTAGGGTAACGTTTTGCAGCTCTGATGGCTTCCGTCTCAACTGGGCCAGTACGTCCCCATTTTTCTCGTACTTTACTGTTTACGACATTTCTTAAGTTTTGGCACCAGGAAAAGATATTAGAGCCTCGTTTACTTGAGTTTAAACATAATGGCGATGCGTCTGTTCTTATTAAATGTCTTCAGTTCCATAGAGGCGATCAGTTTTACTGCATCATTTGTCGACATATGTAAGTGTATACGAGAATGTAAAGACAAATGAGGTTGTGGATAAGAGGATTTGCTGCGGTTGAGAACAGCCAAGGCAGTGAAAAGAAGAGGAAAGAAAGACTGAAAGAAACATAAGAACATAAGAACATAAGAAAGGAGGAACACTGCAGGAGGCCTGCTGGCCCATACTAGGCAGGTCCTTTACAATTCATCCCACTAACAAAACATTTGCCCAATTTTCAATGCCACCCAAGAAATAAGCTCTGATGTGAAAGTCCCACTCAAATCCAACCCCTCCCACTCATGTACTTATCCAACCTAGATTTGAAACTACCCAAAGTCCCAGCCTCAATAACCCAACTAGGTAGACTGTTCCACTCATCAACTACCCTATTTCCAAACCAATACTTTCCTATGTCCTTTCTAAATCTAAACTTATCTAATTTAAATCCATTACTGCGGGTTCTCTCTTGGAGAGACATCCTCAAGACCTTATTAATATCCCCTTTATTAATACCTATCTTCCACTTATACACTTCGATCAGGTCTCCCCTCATTCTTCGTCTAACAAGTGAATGTAACTTAAGAGTCTTCAATCTTTCTTCATAAGGAAGATTTCTAATGCTATGTATTAATTTAGTCATCCTACGCTGAATATTTTCTAACGAATTTATGTCCATTTTGTAATACGGAGACCAGAACTGAGCTGCATAATCTAGGTGAGGCCTTACTAATGATGTATAAAGCTGCAGTATGACCTCTGGACTTCTGTTGCTTACACTTCTTGATATAAATCCCAGTAATCTATTTGCCTTATTACGTACGCTTAGGCATTGCTGTCTTGGTTTAAGGTTGCTGCTCACCATAACCCCCAAGTCCTTTTCGCAATCTGTATGGCTAAGTTCTACATCATTTAACTTATAAGTACTAGGGTTATGGGCACTCCCAAGCTTCAGAACCTTGCATTTATCTACATTGAACTGCATCTGCCACTTTTCTGACCAAGAATGGAGTTTGTTTAAATCCTCCTGAAGTTCCATAACATCTACGTTTGAATCAATTATCCTACCTATCTTTGTGTCATCGGCGAATTTGCTCATATCACTAGTAATTCCCTCATCAAGATCATTGATATATATTATAAACAACAACGGGCCCAAGACTGATCCCTGTGGAACGCCACTTGTTACAGATCCCCACTCGGATTTAACCCCATTTATGGACACTCTCTGCTTCCTGTCAGTGAGCCATGACTCGATCCACGAGAGCACTTTTCCCCCAATGCCATGAGCTGCCACTTTCTTTAACAGTCTATGGTGCGGAACTCTATCAAAAGCCTTACTAAAATCTAAGTAAATAATATCAAATTCTTTATTGTGGTCAACAGCCTCAAAAGCTTTACTGAAGAAAGTTAATAAATTAGTTAGACAAGACCGGCCTCTTGTGAATCCATGCTGAGTATCATTAATCAAGCTATGCTTATCGAGATGGCTTCTTATAATCTCAGCTATAATTGACTCTAGTAATTTGCCTACAATTGAGGTCAGGCTTATTGGGCGATAATTTGACGGTAACGACTTGTCCCCTGTTTTAAAAATAGGAATTACATTAGCCATCTTCCACATATCAGACACTACACCTGTTTGAAGAGATAAATTAAAAATATTAGTTAATGGTTCACAGAGTTCCATTTTGCATTCCTTAAGAACCCTTGAAAAAACCTCATCAGGACCCGGCGACTTATTTTGCTTCAGTCTGTCTATCTGCTTCACAACCATCTCACTAGTGACTGTGATGTTACATAATTTATCTTCTTCTAGCCCACTGTAAAAATTAATTACTGGAATATTGTTAGTGTCTTCCTGTGTAAAAACTGAGAGAAAATAATTATTTAAAATCAAGCACATTTCATTCTCTTTGTCAGTAAGGTGCCCATAGTTATTTTTAAGGGGACCTATCTTATCTCTAACTTTTGTTCTATAGACCTGGAAAAAACTTTTTGGGTTAGTTTTAGAATCCCTAGCAACTTTAATTTCATAGTCCCTTTTAGCTTTTCTTATCCCCTTTTTAATGTCCCTCTTAATGTCAATATACTGATTCATAAGATGACCCTCACCTCTTTTGATACGCCTATAAATTCCTTTCTTATGCCCTAGTAGATACTTGAGCCTATTATTCATCCATTTTGGGTCATTTCTATTTGATCTAATTTCTTTATATGGGATAAACGCTCCTTGAGCAGCATGTATAGTGTTCAGAAAACTGTCATATTGATAGCTCTCTTCGTTACCCCAGTCAACAGATGATAAGTGTTCTCTAAGCCCATCGTAATCTGCTAAGCGAAAATCTGGGACTGTTACTGAATTATCGCTACTATCGTACTTCCATTCAATGCTAAATGTAATTGATTTGTGGTCGCTAGCACCCAGTTCCTCTGAAATTTCTAAATTATTAACAAGGGATTCATTGTTTGACATAACTAAGTCAAGCAGGCTATTTCCCCTTGTAGGTTCTGTCACAAACTGCTTCAAAAAACAATCCTGAAATACTTCTAAGAAGTCGTATGATTCTAAATTCCCAGTCAAGAAATTCCAATCAACATGACTAAAGTTAAAGTCTCCTAGAATTACTACATTATCGTGCCTTGTGGCCTTAACAATTTCCTCCCATAGTAGTTTCCCTTGGTCCCTATCTAAGTTTGGGGGACGGTATATCACTCCTAAAATCAGTTTTTCATGCCCCTCTGAAAATTCTATCCAAACAGACTCTGTATGTGTTACTTCAGACTTAATACCCGTTTTTATGCAACAGTTCAAGCGATCTCGGACATACAATGCCACCCCACCCCCCCTCCCAATACTTCTATCTTCTTGGAACAATTTAAAACCCTGAATATGACATTCCGCAGGCATGTCCCGACTTTTTGAATTAAACCACGTCTCAGTTAAGGCAAATACATCAATGTTACCTACACTAGCAACTAATCTCAACTCGTCCATCTTATTCCTAGCACTACGGCAATTAGCATAATAAACATTGAAAGACTCTCCTTTCTCTTTACCCTTCCTGCTCATTTCTATTTTTCTACTAAACCTATTACTGTCCTTATCACCCAAGGTCCCTGGCTTTTCAATATCTATCTCGTTCTTATTATTACTAGTTCCCCTAGAACTCGTAATATTACTACACTGGGACTTCACTGTTTTCCTGCCAAAACCCATACCACTAACTATTCCTAGTTTAAAGTCCTAACTGCTCCCTCCACTGCAGTTGCCAGTGCTCCCACCCCACACCTAGATAAGTGAATCCCGTCCCTAGCATACATGTCATTTCTGCCATAGAAGAGGTCCCAGTTGTCTATGAATGTTACCGCATTTTCCTTACAGTATTTGTCCAGCCAGCAATTGACACCAATTGCCCTGGACAACCATTCATTTCCAACTCCCCTCCTTGGCAAAATACCACATATGAGAGGGTTCCCACCCTTACTTCTAATTATTTCTATTGCTGACCTATACCTGCTAATCAGGTCCTCACTCCTACGTCTGCCAACATCGTTGCCTCCAGCACTGAGACAGATAATAGGATTGCTCCCATTACCTCTCATGATGTCATCCAGACGGCTAACAATATCCTCCATCCCAGCCCCAGGAAAGCAAACTCTCTGTCTCCTACTCCTGTCCTTCAAACAGAACGCCCTATCCATATACCTAACTTGGCTATCCCCAACAACAACAATATTCTTACCTTCCTTAATGTCTTTCGCCGTGTCGTTCCCAGTAGTCAACTCACATTCGTCGGGTAGCACTGAGAATGTATTGGATGTTTCCACAACAGTTTCCACGGCAGTCTCTTTCTTCTTCATCGTTTCTACCTTTCCATTCGTCTTCTTGATCGTCAACTTCTTTCCCTGCTGTCCAGCCACTGACCAGTTTCCCTTCTTGACCTGAGGACTCAAAACAGGAGGACTACTCCGAATCTTTTTGTTTTCCTCGGTCAGTCGCCGAATTTCCATATTCGCCAACCTCAGTTCTTCCTTAAGCTGTTGGTAAAGTTGCTCGATGGAGGGCATCTTGCTTCAATTCTAGAGAGCGCGCAAACAGGTCTTCACAGAGCCAAGTACACGTGGCAAAGTAGCGGAGAACAGAGAGGAAAAAACACCCAGGGAGTGGAAAGGAACAGTCAGAGAGGATAAAAAAAACAGACATGAAATAAAAAAAAAGTTAAGGAGAAGAGACCAGCCAGAGAGGAGAAAATAAGCACCCCATGGAGAAGAAAAGACCAGCCAGAAAAGAGAAAATAAGCACCCCATGGAGAAGAAAAGACCAGCCAGAAAAGAGAAAATAAGCACCCCATGGAGAAGAAAAGACCAGCCAGAAAAGAGAAAATAAGCACCCCATGGAGAAGAAAAGACCAGCCAGAGAGGAGAAAATAAGCACCCCATGGAGAAGAAAAGACCAGCCAGAAAAGAGAAAATAAGTATCCCATGGAGAAGGAAAGACCAGCCAGAAAAGAGAAAATAAGTATCCCATGGAGAAGGAAAGACCAGCCAGAGAGGAGAAAATAAGCACCCCATGGAGAAGAAAAGACCAGCCAGAAAAGAGAAAATAAGCACCCCATGGAGAAGAAAATACCAGCCAGAAAAGAGAAAATAAGCACCCCATGGAGAAGAAAATACCAGCCAGAAAAGAGAAAATAAGCACCCCATGGAGAAGAAAAGACCAGCCAGAAAAGAGAAAATAAGTATCCCATGGAGAAGGAAAGACCAGCCAGAAAAGAGAAAATAAGTATCCCATGGAGAAGAAAATACCAGCCAGAAAAGAGAAAATAAGCACCCCATGGAGAAGAAAATACCAGCCAGAAAAGAGAAAATAAGCACCCCATGGAGAAGAAAAGACCAGCCAGAAAAGAGAAAATAAGCACCCCATGGAGAAGAAAATACCAGCCAGAGAGGAGAAAATAAGCACCCCATGGAGAAGAAAATACCAGCCAGAAAAGAGAAAATAAGCACCCCATGGAGAAGAAAAGACCAGCCAGAGAGGAGAAAATAAGCAACCCATGGAGAAGAAAATACCAGCCAGAGAGGAGAAAATAAGCACCCCATGGAGAAGAAAAGACCAGCCAGAGAGGAGAAAATAAGCACCCCATGGATAAGGAAAGACCAGCCAGAAAAGAGAAAATAATCACCCCATGGAGAAGAAAAGACCAGCCAGAGAGGAGAAAATAAGCACCCCATGGAGAAGAAAAGACCAGCCAGAAAAGAGAAAATAAGCAACCCATGGAGAAGAAAAGACCAGCCAGAGAAGAGAAAATAAGCACCAGCCAGAGAGGAGAAAATAAGCACCCCATGGAGAAGAAAAGACCAGCCAGAGAGAAAATAAACACCCCAAAGAGTAGAAAAGAACAGTTAGGAAAGGAAAATAAAAGACAACAGCCAGGGAAGAGAAAAGAACGACAGGGTCGAGAAAAAATATAGAGAGGAGTAAAAAAAAGAATAGCCTGCAGCTTCCCTTGGCCGCCTGGTCTACACAATGCTTCGCTGGAGGAGGACTGTTATTACCAGCAGCTGCTGCTTGGCACTCTTCACACCTCCCGCTCTACGATACGCATTGTGCTGCTCAACTTAAGATACTGTGCTGTCACGGGGAAAAAAAATAAAAACACGCACATATTCAATCTATAAGTGAAGTTAAAAGCGATTTTTAGCTGCCATACGACACGTAATCGTCCTTATGTAAATTTCCAAGTCCAGAATCAAGAATTTAATTGTTTTTAAAATGATTCTCATCAGTTTAATCAGTCTGATTTGGGCAAGAGCCAGAAGAGGGTCAAGTAATACCTTTGATATACATCTGATAAGTTCCAAGAGTTTTTTTTACTCTTGGAGCCCGGCCATAGACCAGGCTCGTCTGGTGCTTGCCTGGTCAACCAGGCTGTTGCTGCTGGGCACAGTAGGTATGACATGGGTCAGGTCTATCAAAAAGTAAACCATGGGTTTCCGCAGTGGGTTTTATAGAGTGACCAAAAGCATTTCCAAATTACCGCCGTTCAGTAAAATAGTGTAACACTGTTTATATGTCTGTGTTAAATTACCCTCGACACGTGTAATATTTATTATCGCTCTATATCACATACTCGTTTGTGTTTAATAGGGATGGGCCAGAGCAATGGTATCTGTGTCGGTATCGGTGGGTATCGGTCAGTTTTGAGTGGTATTCGTATCGGCTTAAAACTGACGGTATCGGTATCGGCACCAGTATGAGTTTGTATCTGCTAATTTCGGTGGTATCATTATCGGCCTAAAATTAGGTGTCGGTATCGGCAAAACATTTTGGTATTGTCCCATCCTTAGTTTTTAGCATATTGGTTAATTATTATGAGAAGAGGCAGCAATGGCTGTGTTATCAGGTTCGGTTCATTCTACTCAGCAGCAAGCCTCGATGACCCGCACGGATTTAGGGCTTATTTCAGTCTTCGTGGTGTTATACTCAGGTCTTTGTCTCCTGCTATTTGCAGCGGGATTGCATATAAATTTTATAACTGCCATTCCCCTTCGATATTATAATGTATATATATATATATATATATATATATATATATATATATATATATATATATATATATATATATATATATATATATATATATATACTCACCTATTAGTACTCACCTGTTTGTGGTTGGAGGGTGTCGAGTCACAGCTCCTGGCCCCGCCTCTTTACTGATCGCTACTAGGTTTACTCTCTTCCTGACCCAAGAGCTTTATCGTACCTCTTCTTAACTGTGTGTGTGTGTGTGTGTGTGTGTGTGTGTGTACTCACCTATTTGTACTCACCTATTTGTGGTTGCAGGGGTCGATTCCTAGCTCCTGGCCCCGCCTCTTCACCGGTTGCTACTAGGCCCTCTCTCTCCCCGCTCCATGAGCTTTATCAAACCTCGTCTTAAAACTGTGTATGGTTCCTGCCTCCACTACGTCATTTTCTAGGCTATTCCACTGCCTTACAACTCTATGACTGAAGAAATACTTCCTACTATCTCTCTGACTCATTTGTGTCTTCAACTTCCAATTGTGGCCTCTTGTTTCTGTGTCCCCTCCCTGGAACATCCTGTGTGTGTGTGTGTGTGTGTGTGTGTGTGTGTGTGTGTGTGTGTGTGTGTGTGTGTGTGTGTGTTCACTTACTTGCGCCTGCTGGGGTTGAGTCTCATCTCACCTCTAAAAGCCTAACATTATTATTTCATAGTTCGTTTCGTATGAAAATTGCTTTCAGTCCTCCTCGTCCAGGTCGTTCAGGTTATTGTAACAGCCTTGAAATGAAGAAAAAAACAATATACCAACATCCTTGTATATTTGCTTTGAGGTTTTTAACTTCCACTGGCGTATCTTTGCTCCTGTGTACTCCAGCAGTCCTGGTTGCTGGGGGTTTGACTTTCTTTCTCTTGGGGCTGAGGTTGTGTATACCCGAGTGTGTTTGTCCGTCTATCTCCCTCTCATCCGTGCCTCTTCTCTCTCTCTCTCTCTCTCACTCCCCCTCCCATCCCCCTCCCTCTCCCCTAAAAAAAAAAAAAGAAAAAATACAAATTATCGCCTCGCTTCTTGTCAGCAACTTCCGCCTGAGCGAGCATAAAAACCACAGTGGGGCTCTTACAATGGAGTTTCCACATGCATTGTGCTGCTCTCGTTCCCACTACGTGATTCTTTACCCTTACGGCTTATAGCAAACCATATCTATTGCTTCAAGTGCTCCTCATACAATATTGTATTTGTTCCTCTTGAAAAAAAAAATGAAAGCAGAAACTAAGACGCTTTCCATTTGACCTCTTCGTTTTGTTTACTCGATCTGCATTTGCATATTGTGTGAGAGCTTCACATGACTCACGAAGTCGTAATGACAATTACAAACAAACCATACCACGGGTGGGGTTAGAACCCGCGATCAGAGAGTCATAAAACTACAGACCGTCGTGATGAGAGTAGCCTAGTTCCCTTACATGACGCCTCAGATCATTCTCTGTATATTCCTCCGCTTGTTTCTGCGCGGTGCGTTGATATTAGGATAACTGACTCAGCGTTCGGTTGTTGAATCCTCTCTCTTTGTTTCTAAAGGTTACAATTAATTTGCCTGCTGTAGGATGTTGCATGTGTGTCAGTTCTCCGAGCTTAACTGGCAAATCTAATTAGCAGGTTCTTAGCTAGAATAGAATACGCTAGTCTCAACTAGATAATTACATTCCCTTTGGGACCATACAGGGCCTGTACAGTGGGAGGCAATCATGTTTTATTCAATAGCAAGAGCTGTCAATCATCAACAGCTCCCTCCCTTCCGCGAGTCAAGATTCTCTGACAGTCGAATTGGAAAAAAATATAACCCTCTCTTGCAGGTGTAGGCACGAGGATTTCTCAGCGGATTTTTAGAATTTCCAGATTATCCTAAAATCTATATTTTCGTGGGCAAACGAGTTAGACGTTGGAAGGGGATATCGTTGATTCGCTGACAGCGATACCATTTGTCTGGGATTTATGCAGGTTTCGGGGATACCCACAATAAAACCCGGTTAAAAAAATATCCTTTATTCTCTAATAATCCTATCACCAATTGTATTATACAAATATTGCATGTTACAGCTTCCTGGGGGGAAAAATCGGCATGATCATATGAAAATTCCGTGAAAATCAGAATGAAATCGGAAAAGATGCGCAGGAAAGATTTTCATGAAGAAATGGCTTCGAAGTTGAGGGCAGGGAAAAAAGGCAGGTGAAAAGGACGCGAAGACAAACTTCTCGTTAACAGTTTTGTGAAATGGGATTTAATCTTGATAGGCGCTGCTGCGGGATTTGTAAGAACCGATCCTGTAGCTCTCATTGATCCCATGACCCTCACCTTTCTCCCACCCCCACACCTTGTTACCACCACCCTCACACCTTGTTACCACCACCCTCGCACCTTGTTACCACCACCCCCACACCTAGTTACCACCACCCTCACACCTTGTTTCTACAACCTCCATATCTTTCCACAACCTCAAGCACTTTGCTTCCACAATCCCCACACCCCGTTCCACTACCCCCACACCCTATTCACAACACCCCCACACGATGTTCACAACACCCCCACACCCTGACCACACCACTCCCCACCTTGTTTTTACAACCCCAACACCTTGTTTTCACCATTCCCTCACCTTGTTCCCACCATTCCATACCTTGTTCCCACCATTCTCACGGAACCTGGACTCCCAAAATCTACACAGCTCAAGGGTTCACAACCAGGGTTCAGAGCAGGTCGCTCCTGCCTCTCACAACTATTGGACCACTATGACATAGTCTTGGGTCCACTGGCGACAAAGAGAGTGCAGCTAGATGTATACACAGACTTTCCATAAGACTGGCTCAGGGAGTAGAAAGACTCTCGAGACTCGTTAGAAGTAAGGGAAGCCTTCGATTAGTGCGATCATGGTGTAATAGCGCACGTAAAGCGTGCTAAAGAAAATAATTGGAAAAGTGAGCCGCCAGGGTGAAAAGATCAGACACAGACAGAGATGTATACCAAGGCACCTACCCCCCCCCCTCCCCACTTGTGGGACGTGAGTAGCACCCTGTGTTTGGTGGTTGAGACGTGAGTAGCACCCTGTGTTTGGTGGCTGGAATGTGAGTAGCACCCTGTGTTTGGTGGCTGAGACGTGAGTAGCACCCTGTGTTTGGTGGTTGAGACGTGAGTAGCACCCTGTGTTTGGTGGCTGAGACGTGAGTAGCACCCTGTGTTTGGTGGCTGAGACGTGAGTAGCACCCTGTGTTTGGTGGCTGAGACGTGAGTAGCACCCTGTGTTTGGTGGCTGAGACGTGAGTAGAACCCTGTGTTTGGTGGTTGAGACGTGAGTAGCACCCTGTGTTTGGTGGCTGAGACGTGAGTAGCACCCTGTGTTTGGTGGTTCAGACGTGAGTAGCACCCTGTGTTTGGTGGCTGAGACGTGAGTAGCACCCTGTGTTTGGTGGCTGAGACGTGAGTAGCACCCTGTGTTTGGTGGTTGAGACGTGAGTAGCACCCTGTGTTTGGTGGCTGAGACGTGAGTAGCACCCTGTGTTTGGTGGCTGAGACGTGAGTAGCACCCTGTGTTTGGTGGCTGAGACGTGAGTAGCACCCTGTGTTTGGTGGCTGAGACGTGAGTAGCACCCTGTGTTTGGTGGTTGAGACGTGAGTAGCACCCTGTGTTTGGTGGCTGAGACGTGAGTAGCACCCTGTGTTTGGTGGTTGAGACGTGAGTAGCACCCTGTGTTTGGTGGCTGAGACGTGAGTAGCACCCTGTGTTTGGTGGCTGAGACGTGAGTAGCACCCTGTGTTTGGTGATTGAGACGTGAGTAGCACCCTGTGTTTGGTGGCTGAGACGTGAGTAGCACCCTGTGTTTGGTGGCTGAGACGTGAGTAGCACCCTGTGTTTGGTGGCTGAGACGTGAGTAGCACCCTGTGTTTGGTGGTTGAGACGTGAGTAGCACCCTGTGTTTGGTGGTTGAGACGTGAGTAGCACCCTGTGTTTGGTGGTTGAGACGTGAGTAGCACCCTGTGTTTGGTGGCTGAGACGTGAGTAGCACTCTGTGTTTGGTGGTTGAGACGTGAGTAGCGCCCTGTGTTTGGTGGCTGAGACGTGAGTAGCACCCTGTGTTTGGTGGTTGAGACGTGAGTAGCACCCTGTGTTTGGTGGTTGAGACGTGAGTAGCACCCTGTGTTTGGTGGTTGAGACGTGAGTAGCACCCTGTGTTTGGTGGCTGAGACGTGAGTAGCACCCTGTGTTTGGTGGTTGAGACGTGAGTAGCACCCTGTGTTTGGTGGTTGAGACGTGAGTAGCACCCTGTGTTTGGTGGCTGAGACGTGAGTAGCACCCTGTGTTTGGTGGTTGAGACGTGAGTAGCACCCTGTGTTTGGTGGCTGAGACGTGAGTAGCACCCTGTGTTTGGTGGCTGAGACGTGAGTAGCACCCTGTGTTTGGTGGTTGAGACGTGAGTAGCACCCTGTGTTTGGTGGCTGAGACGTGAGTAGCACCCTGTGTTTGGTGGCTGAGACGTGAGTAGCACCCTGTGTTTGGTGGCTGAGACGTGAGTAGCACCCTGTGTTTGGTGGCTGAGACGTGAGTAGCACCCTGTGTTTGGTGGTTGAGACGTGAGTAGCACCCTGTGTTTGGTGGCTGAGACGTGAGTAGCACCCTGTGTTTGGTGGTTGAGACGTGAGTAGCACCCTGTGTTTGATGGCTGAGACGTGAGTAGCACCCTGTGTTTGGTGGCTGAGACGTGAGTAGCACCCTGTGTTTGGTGATTGAGACGTGAGTAGCACCCTGTGTTTGGTGGCTGAGACGTGAGTAGCACCCTGTGTTTGGTGGCTGAGACGTGAGTAGCACCCTGTGTTTGGTGGCTGAGACGTGAGTAGCACCCTGTGTTTGGTGGTTGAGACGTGAGTAGCACCCTGTGTTTGGTGGTTGAGACGTGAGTAGCACCCTGTGTTTGGTGGTTGAGACGTGAGTAGCACCCTGTGTTTGGTGGCTGAGACGTGAGTAGCACTCTGTGTTTGGTGGTTGAGACGTGAGTAGCGCCCTGTGTTTGGTGGCTGAGACGTGAGTAGCACCCTGTGTTTGGTGGTTGAGACGTGAGTAGCACCCTGTGTTTGGTGGTTGAGACGTGAGTAGCACCCTGTGTTTGGTGGTTGAGACGTGAGTAGCACCCTGTGTTTGGTGGCTGAGACGTGAGTAGCACCCTGTGTTTGGTGGTTGAGACGTGAGTAGCACCCTGTGTTTGGTGGTTGAGACGTGAGTAGCACCCTGTGTTTGGTGGTTGAGACGTGAGTAGCACCCTTTGTCTGGTGGCTGAGACGTGAGTAGCACCCCGTGTTTGGTGGTTGAGACGTGAGTAACACCCTGTGTTTGGTGGTTGAGACGTGAGTAGCACCCTGTGTTTGGTGGTTGAGACGTGAGTGGCACCCTGTGTTTGGTGGTTGAGACGTGAGTAGCACCCTGTGTTTGGTGGTTGAGACGTGAGTAGCACCCTGTGTTTGGTGGCTGAGACGTGAGTAGCACCCTGTGTTTGGTGGCTGAGACATGAGTAGCACCCTGTGTTTGGTGGCTGAGACGTGAGTAGCACCCTGTGTTTGGTGGCTGAGACGTGAGTAGCACCCTGTGTTTGGTGGATGGGACGTGTGTAATACCTTGTTTGGTGGATGGGACGTGAGTAATACCTTGTGTTTGGTGGATGGGACGTGTGTAATGCCTTGTGTTTGGTGGATGGGACGTGTGTAATACCTTGTGTTTGGTGGATGGGACGTGTGTAATACCTTGTGTTTGGTGGATTGGGACGTGTGTAATACCTTGTGTTTGGTGGATGGGACGTGTGTAATTCCTTGTGTTTGGTGGATGGGACGTGTGTAATACCTTGTGTTTGGTGGATGGGACGTGTGTAATACCTTGTGTTTGGTGGATGGGACGTGTGTAATACCTTGTGTTTGGTGGGTGGGACGTGTGTAATACCTTGTGTTTGGTGGATGGGACGTGTGTAATACCTTGTGTTTGGTGGATGGGACGTGTGTAATACCTTGTGTTTGGTGGGTGGGACGTGTGTAATACCTTGTGTTTGGTGGATGGGACGTGTGTAATACCTTGTGTTTGGTGGATGGGACGTGTGTAATACCTTGTGTTTGGTGGATGGGACGTGTGTAATACCTTGTGTTTGGTGGATGGGACGTGTTTGGCTGCTCGGACTCTCACTGTGCAGAGAACAGTGACCTTCAGATTCCCAACACTTCAAATGATACGATCCTGTTAGCATTCCATATCAAGTGTCAACACACCCTTATAGTGTGAGTCATCTTCTTTTTATTGTTATTATTATTATTATTATTATTATTATTATTATTATTATTATTATTATTCACACAAAATCTGAACTATGTAGCGTTACATTTGAAAACGTTTTTGTAGTTCCAGCCTCTTCAGATTTTGCTGCGTTCATTTTTAAACATTCTGCTTCTACTTACAATTTCTTCTGTCTACATTTTCAGTTTGTTTTGGTTACTTAAACGTATTAATATATATATATTTTACCACAAAATATAACGGATGTGATTTCTCTTACAGCATTTTCACAGCTAGCAAACAGGCACTAAACCCGTACGGTGTAAGATTGAGGTGATAGATTGTTCTCAGTGTTCTCAGGGGTTCAGTGTTCTCAGGGGTTCAGTGTTCTCAGGTGTTCAGTGTTCTCAGGGGCTCAGTGTTCTCAGGGGTTCAGCGTTCTCGGGGGTTCAGTGTTCTCAGGGGTTCAGTGTTCTCAGGAGTTCAGTGTTCTCAGGGGTTCAGTGTTCTCGGTGGTTCAGTGTTCTCAGGGGTTCAGTTTTCCTAGGGGTTTCAGGTTCTCAGGGGTTCAGTGTTTTCAGGGGTTCAGTGCTCTCAGAGGTTCGGTGTTCTCAGGGAGTTAAGTGTTCTCAGGAGTTCAGTTTTCTCATGGAGGTCAGTGTTCTCAGAAGTTCAGTGTTCTCAGGGGTTTAGTGCTCTCAGAGGTTCGGTGTTCTCAGGGGTTTAAGTGTTCTCAGGAGTTCAGTGTTCTCAGGGGTTTATTGTTCTCAGGGTTCAGTGTTCTCAGGAGTTCAGTGTTCTCAGGGTTCAATGTTCTCAGGGGCTCAGGACTCTGTAAATTTCTTATGCTACCTTATCTTGCTCCTAGTCATCCTGAGCACCGCAATCCTCCTATCCTCTCCTATTCATCCTTTATTCTATCTTATCCTTTCCTAGTCGTCACTTACTCCATCTTTCAATCCTCTCTCACTCAATCCTTCTATTCTATCCTCCCGGTCATCCCTCACTCTATCCTCCTATTCTTTCCTCCCAGCCATCCCTCACTCCGTCCTGCTATCCTCTCAGTCATCCCTTGCTCCCTCCATCCTCCTGCCCTCTCCTTCCCCTAGCCCCCGGAGCTCTCAAGTGATAGAGAGGCGAACAGTTCAGTAACTTCGACACACAACACTACGTTCCAGACGACTGTGTTTGGGGTGTTTGGGGAGGGGAAGTATGTTTAGGGAGGAGAGGTGTTTTTGGGGAGCGGATGAGGCTGCGGAAGTTGGTAGGTGGATGTGGATGAGTTTGGTTACTTGTGGGTGGGGATGAGGTGGATTGTTGTGGGTTGGAGGGTGGTTGAACGTAGGTGCATGTGGTTGGGCGTGGATTGGTGAGTGAGGATATGGTGGATATGTATGAGTCGGTGGTTGTTATGGGT
>NC_091316.1:13218369-13220869 GCF_038502225.1 Cherax quadricarinatus
AGCTTTTGGTTATCTGACCGAGGCCTTAAGCTGGCTTACCGGTCCACCCCTTTAAAAACTAAGATTATAACCATCGAGTTCATATAAATAATAATAGTAATAACATTATTAAATATTGATTATCTCATTGCCACTCTTCCTATCCCTTTCCCTCTTTTCACTACCCTTCTGTTTTATCAGCTACCTGTCCTTCTTTCATCTCTAGTCTCCCTCTTCGTCCATCCCACTATCATTTTTACTCTACTTCTGCCACATCCCTTTTTACCACATTATCTTTCACTATCTTGTTTGATTTCACTGCTCCTCTCATCATGCCTTACCTTCAGCTCTCTTCCTTGTAGCCTTCACCATTCCCTACCATCCTCTATCCTGCCTTTCCACCCCATACTATCCCTTTCTGTCCCTTCACCCTGGCGTCGTAACAAGCGGCTTACGCATGACGCCGAGGTCTGGTGATTACACGCCAATTAAACAATAGTGGTTGTTAGTCTCGCCTGTCACTGTCATGTCGTCTTGATGCTGGGGTGAGGGGGAGAGTGTGATGGGGAGGGTGTGAAGGGAGATAGTGAAGAGCACAAGGTGAGTGGAGAGGGGATAATGATGGGTGTGGATGTGATGAAGGGAGTGATGATCACAGGGTTTTCAGCCTTCTACTGTGTGATAATAGTTTTATGATGATGGTGGTTTGTAGGGCGACTGTGAAGGTAGGAGGGATGGAAGGCGAAGGTGAAGGAAGGAATAGGATGGGGGAGGGGTTAGAGGGAGAGATGGGTATTCTTTTTTTTTTTTTTTTTTAGTTTTCGTTAATTTGTGTTCCTGTATACTGCAAAATCAAGACTGTTTATTGCGCTTATTATTTAGGTAACATTGTCACTGTTGTGGTGGTGGTGGTGGTGATGGTAGTTTAGGTGTTCCTGGTGCAGCGGCTTCAGCTGATGCATTTCTTTTGGTACGGTTGATGGTTGTACGGTTGCTCCTGGCGGTGCTTATGCCTCTGTTACTTGTGCTGGTAATGGTTTTATTTTGCTGTGCTGGTTTCACTTTGCTCCTGTCTAGTGTGCTGTTGCTAGTTTTGTTGTGGCTGTTGCTGCCAATGCGGCTGCTATTCCTTGTGCTACTTCTCATTCGTTAGTGTTGTGGATATCCTAACTGTACTGCTGCTGTTACTGCTCTTGTTGCTACGTTACTGCTCTTGATTGTAATGCTGTTGATACTACTGCTGTTGTTGTAATGGTGGTGGTGGTGCTGCTAGCGAGTTTTACACTGTTACTGGCGATAAGTTTGATGGTGGGTGGTGTTGCTGCTTCTACGACTATTGTTGTCTAGTGGCTGATGTCTGTGCTACTGCTGATCCTTGTGTTACTGCGGAGACGGGAGGGGAGGCTGCTACTGCTGCTACTCGTGGTAAGGTGCCCTCGTTGTTGTTGATTTTGCTGCTACTTGTGCTAGCTGCTGTTTCTCAAGCGGTGCATTTTGCCTGCTGTACCGCTGGTGTTCTTAGTTTCCGGTGATTTTCACAGTGCTGCTGGCGGCGCTGTTAGTGCTTTTATTCCTAGTGATTTCTATAGTGCTGCTGGCGGTGCTGTAGTTGTGCACTTGCTACTCTTATGGTCGTTACAGCTGTTGGTGCTACCATAGCTCTTATTTTGGTAGCACTGCTGATTCGGCCTTGTTACTGTGTCTGCTGGTGTTGCTGTTGCTGCGGATGGTGCCGTTATGGCTGTTCGTATTGCTGTAACTGGTTTTTTGGAGGTGCTGCTGGTGACTTTACTATTGCTGAATTGTTGCTGCTGTTAGTGCTGTTCTGGGTGGTGCGTCTTCTTAAGCTACTGTGCATTTGATGTGACTGTTGTAGTTTTCTACTGTTAATGATACTGTTGCTGCTCTTGCTGTTGTGGCTGGCACTGTTTTCGCTGCGTCTTCAGCTGTTGGATCTACGGTGGTGCCTGGAGCTGCTGTTACTCTGCCTTTATGACCGCTTGTGTTTACGCTGGGGCTGGGCACCCAGCTGTAGCAAGGCTCCTCTTTATGATGTTGATTTCTTTGTGTCTTGCGTGCCATCCCCTGGTTTTGGAACAGTTTAGGCCATGTAGACCATATTGGTTGCCTTGTGCATCGCCGCAAATATACGTATATTCCGATTGAATTGGGGCAGGCGGAGAACCACTGCAATACGGAGGGTCTGTGGGTCGAGGCGTGTTCCTCTTGCCAAAATGCGAACTGTTTGGAGAAAGTCCCCAGAGTAAGGTGTGCTCACAGCTTTGAGACGGGCAGTCTCCATGTTGGGTGTTGCAGCCATGAGCATGTTGGCAAGCACGTTTTCAGTGATGCAGCCATCCCAACTCGACAGTTTGCAGGCCAGAGCTGCACTTGGTTTTGGTGCTGGAGCAGTGAGATTCCCCATTTCGGCGATGAGTCTGGTGTAGCTAGGATCCTGTGTTCTTGCTGAGTCACCAAGATTGTCCGGAAGAATTTTTTTTTATTAACTCGTCTGATGCTA
>NC_091316.1:13225869-13243369 GCF_038502225.1 Cherax quadricarinatus
AGTAATAATAGTGGTTGGGTGGGGTAGTAGTGATGACAGCCTTAACACCAGCACCACCACAACACCATCGTGGAAGTAGAAGTGATAATAGTGGCTGGTGGTGTAGCAAGTTTAGTTGTGATTGAAGCAGCAAAGATGTTTATGTTACAAATAAAGAAAAATATTGCTATAATCACGAGGAAGGATTAAGCATGTTAGCATCGTACAATGTCTGGGAAAATGCTGGTAATCAGGTTTGATCCATGGAAGGGGAAGGTAGCTCCATATATGGGAGTTACCCTCTGTTCTTTCTGCATCCTCTTTTTCTACGCTGATCTCACAAAGATGTTGGATTATGTAATACACAAGTTTTCAGGAATACATTACTAGTATAGTATACATATGTATGTATGTGTGTGTGTGTGTGTGTGTGTGTGTGTGTGTGTGTGTGTGTGTGTAGTTGTGTGTGTGTGTGTGTGTGTGTGTGTGTACGTGTGTCAAAACTTACAATACAAATATCTCAACCAGCTCCTCAGAGCTGGGGCGCGTACTTACGATACAATAGGTATCACTTTTCTGAACTGCAACACTGAGATGCTGCACATAAAAGTAGCAGCCTTGGGATCCTTAGTTGTCTTGATGAGTTTTTTGCCTAGCTCCATGAGCCGAGGATTTCTGAACCTGTAGCAACAAGCATGTAATGATGGGCAAGTTCACCATATTTTTAGTCTTTAGGTACATCCTGAAACTAGTAGCTGTCATCCACTGGTAATAATAATATTATGATAATGAATAGTTATCTTTCAAAACAGGCAGATTTATTCTAGGAGGAAAAAAAAGGAAGAATTACCCATGTTGCATATCGCCAGTAAAGACTAGTTATTTATTCTTTTGATGTCGTCATCTTCGTGGCCTGGTCTCAGGCCAGACCAGACCTTATTGACGGCCTGGCTAGTCAAACTGTTTATACTTTCTTTGTGAGGACTCGAGTGTTAGGAGGTAACAAGTGTGTGTTCTCTTTCCAACAGGTACTATACAACATGGCCATCTGGATGAACGAGACGGAGGTGGTAGGGGCACCCTCTCCGCTAGCCATGCCCTCCGTTAACGTGTCACTGACGGGTACTGTACCCACCGTGCCTGCCACCTTCAGGCTGGACCTACCCTGCACGGGGCTAGCCAGTGCAGAGGTTGACATCATCTTCAACATCAACGTGACATCTCCGAGGCCTCGTCAGCCACCCACAGTCTTGTACTTCAAGCGACGCAAGATCTGCTTCGAAGGTAACTTCCACCGATGTGTTGACATTATTTGCGCTCTGATAATTATTATATCCACTGGCAAACTCTAGACTCTTAGGGATCACACAGTACCAGGAAAATGCGAGGAAGTCAGGAGCAATGAATCTAAAAACATGAGTAGCTTCAAATATGAGTTAGATAAATACAAGAGTTATAGGAGTTGGATTTGAGTAGGACTTACACTTGCGCTGAGGTTATCAAAGCTTTTATTCCTCGGGTAACATTGATAATGGGCTGGGAGAATATTTTGGGTTTGGGTTTGGGTTTGGCAAGGACCTGCCAAGTAGGGCCAGTAGACCTCCTGCAGTGTTCCTCCTTACTTATGTTCAGGTCTGATTCAAACAAGGCTGAGGTAATAGCTTCAATTATTTACGCTCTAAGGAAGCTTCTCTCGGTACCTGACGAAACATAATCATATAAAGTGAACATTTGCTTAACAACTTAGCAACTTAAGTAAATTTATATATGTTTGCCAATAAGTAATGGAGTAGAACACAGATTTTAGTATTTTTTAATTTATTTAAAATAATTTAAGTAATTTGTTTAATTTTATAATTTATTTCAATCTGTAATTTATTTTAAATTTTGTAACTTGTTCTAAATACAGTATGTTGTTTTAACTTATTAATTTAGTAGAAAAAACTGTTCAACGGATTTTCAATGATGAGTCACCGAAGTTATAATAATATAGATTTTTGAAGGGGTGGACCGGTAAGCCGGTGAAAGGACTCGATCAGATGACCAGAAGCTCCAGTGGAGGATCATCACATATCTAAAACCCACTTCAAGTGTATATCTGGAATATACCTGGAGAGGGTTTCAGGGGTCAGCGTCCCCGCGGCCTGGTCTGAGATCAGGCCTCCTGGTGGACCAGGGTCTGATCAACCAGGCTGTTACTTCTGGCCGCATGCAAACTGACGTGCGAACTACAGCCTGGTTGGTCAGGTACTGACTGTTACCAGACGAATCTTACCTAACCTAACGTGTCAACGAAAAGCGGTGGACATTATGTAGATACTAGACAAAATCACCAGCAAAAGATATAATAACAATAATAGAATCATTTTTGTGGTGCATTATAGTAAGGTGTGTATATGCAAATCACACTAAAACTCCACCAAATTCTGTCTATTGGAAATACGTAAATATTGTACCGGTATCTTGTCTTACAGTTTTCTTCATTGCACCATTCACGTTACTAATAACTTTTGATGTCTTTCTTGTAAATATAATAATAGTGATAAAGATAACATTAATATTTATAATGATAATAGCAATAATAATAATAATAATAATAATAATAATAATAATAATAATTATTATTATTATTATTATTATTATTATTATTATTATTATTATTATTATTATTATAATTGTGAAAGCTTCAATATAAAATAAAAATGGCTAGGAAAGAATAATACGGTGGTATAAATAAGCTATTCTAATCAGAGGGTCTTTAAGTTAATATGGCTATTATTTTACCAAGGTGCCATATTATTATTATTATTATTTTTATTATTATTATTATTATTATTATTATTATTATTATACAGCACCAAACTACAGGCAAAGTATGCAAAGGAAAACATATATGCAGAAATGAAAGTTAGTGTAATGAGCCTCTTCCGTCCTTGAAATCTAGATAATCTGCATGGAAGGTGGAAACGTCTGTGAGAGGGACAGGACGTCCCAGTGTACAAAGTCAGAAATGAGCAACACGATCTCATGGGTAAATTTTACAATTAATTAAAAAAAAAAGAGTTGGACTCTTATTAAGACTGCAAGTCTCGGAGAGGAGCAGCGCCGAGCATCTCTCCGCAAGATGCCTGTGTGTGAGTCTTGTGTGGCCGATGCTTATTGACGCTAGGAAAGCTCTGTAGCACTCGTAAGGGGTAAGGGGCTTTTCTGTGTTTATAGAAGTTTTATTTGGTAATATTTATGTTTATGGAAGGCGCTAAGCCCATAATAGCCATTCTGTTTAACGAGCCTCCAGCAGCAACAGCCTGGTTGACCAGGCAAGCACCAGACGAGCTTGGCCCACGGCCGGGCTTAGAGAGTAGAAAAACTCTCGAAACTCTTCAAAGGTATATCAAAGGTAAGGTATGTAGGGGTTATGCATCACCTTAGGAATTCTAGCATAATCAGGTATAATCCGAGGAATAGGAGGGTAATCCAAGAATTTTTTACTTGTGTCAAGGAAGCCTTCTCTAAGTGTTGGAAGTTTAGGATGGTGCTGGTAAATTTGCTAATACAATTTGTATTGTTAGATTGAATCTTTCTGAATGCTGGTGGTGTTTATCTCACACCTCTCAGCAAAGGCCCCTTGAGGTAGGCGAGAGGCTCTTGCTTCAAGGAACCGTGCTTGGCTAACCCGCTTCCTTGAATGGAACCTGATTGCCTTCAATTTCCTACCTGCATTGCGTGATCCCTAAGGGGTTAGCTTTACCTCCCCTTCCCCATGACTGTACTAATGTAATGTATCTCAGGTCAGTCGGCGGAGATGTATGCGCCTCACCTGGGCCCCGTGGGTGAGCGTGGGGAGGCGTTGCCGGTGGTGTACTATGTGGTGCCGGCACTGGCGGGGCTCACCCTCGTCGTCACTGTCATCGTCATCGTCGCCTACATCAGGAGAAAGAGACTCAAGAGGGACAGAGAACCCAGGATTCTCGGGTAGGTTTGCCAAAGGTGAAGTTACAGTTGTGTGCCCAAAAACAGAGGTACTCACCTAATTGTGGTTGCAGGGATCGAGTCATAGCTCCTGGCCCGCCTCTTCACAGGTCGCTACTAGGTCCACTCTCTCCCTGCTCCGTGAGCTTTATCATACCTCTTCTTAAAGATATGTTTGGATCCTGCTTCCACTACATCACTTCCCAGACTGTTCAATTTCCTAACAACTCTGTGGCTGAATAAATACTTCCTAACATCCCTGTGGCTCATCTGACTTTTCAACTTCTGGTTGTGACCTCTTGTTATTGTGTCACAGCAACAAGGTGTGTGTGTGTGTGTGTGTGTGTGTGTGTGTGTGTGTGTGTGTGTGTGTGTGTGTGTGTGTGCGTGTACTCGCCTAATTGTACTGACCTAAGTGTAGTTGCAGGGGTCGAGACTCAGCTCCTGGCCCCGCCTCTTCACTGACCGCTACTGGGTCCTTCCTCTCCCTGTTCCATGAGCTTTATCATACGTCGTCTTAAAACTATGTATAGTTCCTGCCTCCTGTGTGTGTGTGTATGTACATCTGTGAGTTACCTGTTGCAGACCTATGAACAGTTTCCAAGATTTTTTTCCTGGGTTGGCCCAATTTCAATTAATTTCAAAGAACATTCTGAACTTGCCTTTCATTAACGAAGAATAAAAAATACTGACTGTTTCAAACATAATTTGGAAACAAAAGACCAGATTGATTTAGAAATTGTAATCGTGAGTTCAACACTTCGGTATGTAAGGAAACATCTATAGCCAGGTAAATATTGATACCGGCGACAGTAAAACAATGGATTCGAAGAAACCGTGTCTTTACTGCGGTACAGCTATCTTCTGAGTGTGCTGGATCAACAGGGTTGTGGTAACTAGCTGGCTGTTCGGGACGCTAGTACTAACAGCCTGTCTGACCAGACGGTTAACAGGGAAGCTTGTGGAAATAAATGGTATAAAATACCGACACAATGGAAATATAAACACAAATGCAGTATAATGTGATCCTTTATTGACAACGTTTCACCCACACAGTGGGCTTTTTCAAGTCACACACGGATCTACCTGGGGTTGGAAGGTACGAGAGTATTTATAGTCATGTTCAGAATGTTGAGGTCAGGTGGAGAATGCTTCCACCTGACCAGCATTCTCCACCTGACCTCAACATTCTGAACATGACTATAAATACTCTCGTACCTTCCAACCCCAGGTAGATCCGTGTGTGACTTGAAAAAGCCCACTGTGTGGGTGAAACGTTGTCAATAAAGGATCACATTATACTGCATTTGTGTTTATATTTCCAGGGAAGCTTGTCAGCCAAGTTATAATTATCATTGATTATCTTTGTTATTATCAGTATTCATTGATATCATTACCATTAAATCATTATCACTCATACTAATCAACGTCATTACAGGAAGCGTTAAATCCGCGTGGGTCTTTCACCGCTCATAACCATCATACTGTATCACCCTTACGGTGTATAACACTTTCCATGAGTGTAAAAATATTGGCAATATAGAAGTCAGTTTTGCCATTCCATCTTACAAAAGTAAACAATATTCTTCATAATTTGCAATGTTTATATATTATTTTTTATTTAGTAACACATTGGCCGTCTCCCACCAAGGTAGGGTGGCCCGAAAAAAAAACTTTCACCATCATTCCCTCCATCACTGTCTTGCCAAAGGAGCGATTACATTACAATTATAAAACTGGAACATTAACACCCCTCCTTCAGAGTGCAGGACTCAAGTCCGGCCTGCCGGTTTCACTGAATTCCTTCATGTTACCTTGCTCACACTCCAACAGCACGTCTAGTTCTAAAAACCATTCGTCTCCATTCGCTCCTAACACGCTCACGCATGCTTGCTGGAAGTCGAAGTCTCTCGCACACAAAACCTCCTTTAACCCCACCCTCCAACCTTTCCTAGGCCGACCTCTATCCCGCCTTCCCTCCACTACAGATTTATAGACTCTCGAAGTCATTTTATTTCGTTCCATTCTCTCTAGATGTCAGAAGCACCTCAGGCACATCTCCACTGCCTCCAGCCTTCTCCTTGTTGCATCATTCACCACTCACATTTCGCATCCATATAAGAGCATTGGTCTAACTATACTCATATATATATATATATATATATATATATATATATATATATATATATATATATATATATATATATATATATATATATATATAGCAAGGGGCTAGTGTATATATTACTAAATTTGAAAGGAGAAACTTTCGTTTTTCCTTTTGGGCCACCCCATCTCGGTGGGATACGGCTGGTACGTTGAAAGAAGAAAAAGATATATGTAAAATTATATATATATATATATATATATATATATATATATATATATATATATATATATATATATATATATATATATATATATATATATATATATATATATGCCGTGCCGAATAAGGCAAGCGAAAATTTGTGTATGCAATAATTTCGCAACGAGAAAAGAATATTTCATTGTTTGCTTATTATCAAATTATTGTTGCCAACTTATGTAAAACCTATTTAGTTGGATTAGACTAAATTTAATTGCTCTTGTTATAATAAGGCTAGGTCAGTTTTCTAAGGTTCTTTTGGTACAAAATTACTAATTTTTACATTAGCATTAAGGAAAAAATGTATCTTTAAACGTAGAGAAAATTTTAGAAAAGACATAATTTTAAATGAGTTCTTGCTAATTGACCAGTTTTACACACACACACACACACACACACACACACACACACACACACACACACACACACACAGCAGCCAACATGGTTTCAGGGACGGGAAATCCTGTGTCACAAACCTACTGGAGTTCTATGACATGGTGACAGCAGTAAGACAAGAGAGAGAGGGGTGGGTGGATTGCATTTTCTTGGACTGCAAGAAGGCGTTTGACAGTTCCACACAAGAGATTGGTGCAAAAACTGGAGGACCAAGCAGGGATAACAGGGAAGGCACTACAATGGATCAGGGAATACTTGTCAGGAAGACAGCAGCGAGTCATGGTACGTGGCGAGGTGTCAGAGTGGGCACCTGTGACCAGCGGGGTCCCGCAGGGGTCAGTCCTAGGACCAGTGCTGTTTCTGGTATTTGTGAACGACATGACGGAAGGAATAGACTCTGAGGTGTCCCTGTTTGCAGATGACGTGAAGTTGATGAGAAGAATTCACTCGATCGAAGACCAGGCAGAACTACAAAGGGATCTGGACAGGCTGCAGACCTGGTCCAGCAATTGGCTCCTGGAGTTCAATCCCACCAAGTGCAAAGTCATGAAGATTGGGGAAGGGCAAAGAAGGCCGCAGACGGAGTACAGTCTAGGGGGTCAGAGACTACAAGCCTCACTCAAGGAAAAAGATCTTGGGGTGAGTATAACACCAGGCACATCTCCTGAAGCGCACATCAACCAAATAACTGCTGCAGCATATGGGCGCCTAGCAAACCTCAGAACAGCATTCCGACATCTTAATAAGGAATCATTCAGGACCCTGTACACCGTGTACGTTAGGCCCATATTGGAGTATGCGGCACCAGTTTGGAACCCACACCTAGCCAAGCACGTGAAGAAACTAGAGAAAGTGCAAAGGTTTGCAACAAGACTAGTCCCAGAGCTAAGAGGTATGTCCTACGAGGAGAGGTTAAAGGAAATCAACCTGACGACACTGGAGGACAGGAGAGATAGGGATGACATGATAACGACATACAAAATACTGAGAGGAATTGACAAGGTGGACAAAGACAGGATGTTCCAGAGATTGGACACAGTAACAAGGGGACACAGTTGGAAGCTGAAGACACAGATGAATCACAGGGATGTTAGGAAGTATTTCTTCAGCCACAGAGTAGTCGGTAAGTGGAATAGTTTGGGAAGCGATGTAGTGGAGGCAGGATCCATACATAGCTTTAAGCAGAGGTATGATAAAGCTCACGGCTCAGGGAGAGTGACCTAGTAGCGATCAGTGAAGAGGCGGGGCCAGGAGCTCGGACTCGACCCCCGCAACCTCAACTAGGTGAATACAACTAGGTGAGTACACACACACACGCACACACACACACACACACACACACACACACATACACACACACACACACACACACACGCACACACACATATATATATATATATATATATATATATATATATATATATATATATATATATATATATTAAATAGCCTAATATATTCTTTGGGGTGTGTTGCAGCATTAACGACCTGGGTGTTAAGACTCGCCCTCTTACCAACTCCACATTGCTGAGAGCTGCAACACCCAACAACAATACTTACACCCTTCCATCGTCCGTCACCATCAATTCCTACGCCTCCCTCCGCAAGCTCACCACGCCCATTACGCCCATCACGCCCCTCACCCCCGCCCATACCCACAACCACGTGTCAACGACGGCCTCACTGACGCAGTGTAGCAGAGAGAGCGGCAGCAGGGAGGTGTGTGACGTGAGCAGAGACAGTGGAAGCAGAGACACCTGTCAGTCGTCCAGCTCTCTAAGCCGCTCAGAGGTGATTGTTGATCCCTCAGCAGCAGAACTTCAGGAGAGATTCAGACAGATGGAGGTGAGGCGTCTGTTTACTCTTCTCTCAATTCCTCTTCAGATCTCCCTCATCTTTTAAGAGTCTTTATCCCCTTTTACGAAATCTCTCTTCCTCTTAAAAGAATCCATCTTCTTTTTAAGGGGTTTTTCTTCTTAAGAAATTCTTATTCCTGGAATGAAATTTCCTTTCTTATCCCCTAAAAATATTACAAGCGATAAACTGTTTATATGTAATACAAATCTAAATGTAAGTACTAAAAATATGTTTATAAAACAATTACTTGGGATGCAGATATCTTTGGCACAATAAGTGTTGTGTTTTGACTAGATGTGTAAAGGTCGCGCTTGTTCCAAGAGATGTGTCCCCCCTTATCCCATAACTTCAGCCTCTTATACCAACACAGGCAAGAGACATAGTAACTATTGCTCAAAACCTCGAGATAATTATTAATAATAATGTTAAGCGCTAAACCCATGTGGGTCATTCAGCGCAAGACGTGGTGGTGGAGGCTCGATCCTTCATCTGAGAGACAGACGCGCTTTCTATTTTTATTCAACTAGCTGTTCAAGAGCTTCATAGACTGGAGCTCAACACACTCTCAAGAGGCCCAGGAGCTTCAGTTCAACCCAAGAAGCGTAGCACCTGTAGCTTAAAACCCTAAAAAATGTGTAGTTTCTATAGTTTAACATCCTCAAAGGATCAGGAGCTACTTATCAACGCCTGCAAGAGGCCCAGGATAGATTTCACAACTTGACTCTTAGCTCCTGGGTCTCTCACCGGCATCAAGATATATACTTTAACGGGTATTTACACTTTCCTACCTGAAGGTTGAGCGGCCGCGGGTGCGTCTGACAGCCGTGGCTCACGAGGGTTCCTTCGGGCGGGTGTTCCGGGGCTGGATCCAGCGAGACCGCCCTGAGCAGGACCAGCAGGTGCTGATCAAGACGGTGACGGAGGGAGCCCCTCACGACGAAGTAGTCGCCCTCTACCGGGAGGGAACCCACCTCTTTAACCTCTACCACAGGAACGTGCTGACCATGGTTGGAATCTCCTTCGCTGATAACTCGTCGCCCTTCCTCATCTACCCCTTCCACGGCTACCATAACCTGAAACAGTGAGTATTATTCTTTTCTGGCCGGAGATTTGATCTCCTGACCTCGGTGATGAGAGCCGCGACTTTCACCACTAAGCTATGGTAACTGATATACAGTGAGTACCAGACCTGGTGGCTACCTTGGTAATCAGGTTTGATCCATGGAAGAGAAAGATACATCAAAAGCTCTTCACCAGCATCAAGGAAGCCCCGTTGAGGGGCACCAAATTTAGAATACCTGCTCAAAATGTTTCAATCTTCAGTGATTATCCCAGTAAAACGACACAGAGAATGTTTCAAATGAAGTCTGAATTGTTAGACTGTCCGTGCGTGCGAATGTTGGTTGTGTTTCTTGGGTCACTCCTCAACTGAGCAGTTTCCTCAACGCAGGCGAGGCTTTCGTTGTCCATTATTATTATTATTATAATCAAGGGGGAAGCGCTAAACCCGGAGGATTATACAGCGCCTGGGGGGGGGGATATGTGGAAGGCATTCAGGCTTAATTCGGGGAACTGGAGCACAGATCCAATTCCCTAAATCAAGAGTCCCTCACCAACATCAAGGAACCTTCCTTGAGGGGTTTCGTTGTCCAGAGACTGACATCTTAAACCTCCCTCTTTGAATCAAACCTGATTGCCTTCCATATCCCCATCCGCTGTATAACTCCTAGGGAATTACCGCCTTCCTCCTCCGCCAAAAGTACGCTGGTGCTGTCCTTGTAGCTGTAGCAGAGAAAAATATTCGTAGTAATAGTTGTAATATCTGAAAATATTGAAGTCGTAGCAGCGGCGGCAGTAGTAGTAGCAGTAACTTCAGTAGTGATAGTTACATGTATTATTATTATTATTATTATTATTATTATTATTATTATTGTTTTATTCATGGGAGTGCTCTTGACCTGCGGTGAATCATACACTGCCAGGAAGAATGGTAAGCAATCATTTTTGATCCAAGGAAAGGGAGGATAGGTGCAGTTCCTCATATCAAGAGCCCTTCCCTGGCATCAAGAGTGAGTGATAGCTGTAGAAGTAACAACAGCAGCAGCAGTAACAACAACAACTGTAGCAACAACAGCAACAGTAGTAACAACAACAACTGTAGCAACAACAGCAGCAGTAGTAACAACAACAGCAGCAGCAGTAACAACAACAGCAACAGTAGTAACAACAACAGCAGCAGCAGTAACAACAGCAGCAGCAGTTACAACAGCAGTAACAACAACAGCAGCAGCAGTAACAACAACAGCAACAGTAACAACAACAGCAGCAGCAGGAGTAACAACAACAGCAGCAGCAGTAACGACGGCGGCAACAGTAACAACAGCAGCATCAGTAACAACAGCAGCAGCAGCAACAGTAACAACAGCAGCATCAGTAACAACAACAGCAGCTGCAGCAGTAACAACAGCAGCAGTAACAACAGTACCACCACCACCAACAACAACATTTAAACCAGTGACAGCAGTAGAGTCATATTACTGCTCCTACAAATGTAATGGTCTTTCTCACGTAACACAAAGATAATTTGACAATTTGCATAATTAAAAAAAATTACGTGAAGCGCTGGGAATCCCTTTTGTCCTCCCCGAAAATATTTTAAAGGCTGCAAATTTTCGAGATAAACTTATAAACAGCAAAAAATTGCATTAGCGATAAATATTTGAGTCCAGCTTTTTATTTTTCAGACTAAGAAATAGAATAATAAAAATAAGATTAATTAATAAGACTAATTTGTAATTAATGCTTCACAAGATCCCAAATAAACAATGGAAATTGTGAAGGACTCAAGAATATCGTAAGAGATTATTGTAACAGGCGATTCCGTAACGAAATGATTTCTGTAAAGGCAAATAACCAAATTATCACGATGAAAATAATTTCTGCGAATACGCAGATCGCCAAATTATTACGCGAAAATTATTTCTAAACACGCAAATCGCCAAACCCGCACATAGGAGAGGGGAGCTTAAGGCGACATTTCAGTCCTACTTGGACCATTTACAAAGGCCGAAACGTCGTCGTAAGCTCCTCTCTCCTATGTGCATGTTACGGTATTGTGCCTTTTTGCTATATATATATATATATATATATATATATATATATATATATATATATATATATATATATATATATATATATATATATATATATATATATATATATATATATATATATATATATATATATATATATCTCGAAACGTTTAAATTGTAGGGATCTTACAGTACCTGGAGAATGTGAGGTAATCAGGTTTGGTCTGAGGGAAGGGTAACTCTAATTGACTGGATCAAGAACCCCTTTCTAGGCATCAAGGGACTAACGGGGGTTGATCTAAAAGAACCAGATGTTACTTTAAGGCTGCTTGTAGGGTCAAGAAGTTGATTAGAGAAGGAGGTCAGGTCATTTCCCTAATATATATATATATATATATATATATATATATATAAACACCGGCATTGGTTAAGAATTGTTAGGGAATTGAAGAATGAATTAATAGGTTTGACATAAATTAGTCTTCCGAGTAGAGGATGGTGTTATTGATACTAATATGGTCATTATAAAACAAATATTAGGCCATTTGTGAACTAACACCCTCATAATTTTCCCGTGCCTATTTCTCTCTCTCTCTCTCTCTCTCTCTCTCTCTCTCTCTCTCTCCATTCTAAAATTTCCTCATTACATTGCTCTCCTATGCTGCCGAATTCTCACTAACGTTTTTTTTTTTTTTTTTTTTTTTTTATATTCCAGACGACTCACACTTACTCTTCCCTGCAGGTACCTTCAGGAGCACCGGGGCGGCCACCTGAGGGCGTCGGAGTTGGTGGAGCTGGCGGTGCAGGCAGCTCATGGACTGTCCTTCCTACACACAGCCAACCTCCTCCACGGTGACCTGGCTGCCAGGAACTGTGTGTGAGTAGACGAGTGTAGCTGGTCGCTTGTTCAGTGTATTTTGTGAACAAAATTGAATGTGTGGAGTGATGGGAGGGTAAGAAGGCAGGAAAGGGAAAATAGGGATTGAATAAGAAAGGAAAAGAGAGAGAGATGGTAAGGAGTGACGGAATAATGGAAGGTATCGCGAAGGGACAGGGATGGAGGATGGGGGGGGGAGGAAGAGCAAGAGGAAGAATAGAGGAGGGAAGAGAAGGAATAAAAGAGGAAGGGGGTGGGATAGGAGAAGAAAGGGTGATAGAATCTAAAGAGAGAAAAAAAGTGAGACTGGGCAAGCCAAAGAGGAAAACAGTTCATGACCTGCAAATATCGGTTTTAAGACTGACAATACAGGGATGGACAGTAGAAGTTTGTATACTAGTAAGATAGTAGACAGCAACCATCCTGGGAGGTACTATCGTGCTGATAATTGAGAGTGAAATAAATACCTTTAACTTTTTTTTTTTTTGCACTCTAGTAAGACTTCTGGTCTTTACTCTGTTTTATGAGCACGTAAGATGACAGGTAAATCTTACCTTGAATTGCATTCACTATATATATATATACTCTTTCACTTTATTGTATGTTACCTAATTGTTCTTAATGCTGTTATATTTCCTTTTTTTTTATCAACTTAAGAGGTCTGGTCAAAGATACGGCTATGAGGAAGATAATGCCCAGAACCGCTAACACATAACGGATAACATGTTCTACTTCGCACACATAGCCCGCACATGGGAGAGAACTTACGACGTTTTGGTTCGATTTGGATTCGGTCCAAGTCGGACCGAAACGTCGTCGTAAGATTGGCTCTCCTATGTGCGGGTTATTTATGCATTGTTCCAGTCACGGTATTGTGCCTTTTTGTTCTTAATGCTCTACTTTGTGCGCCAACACACGGAAGTTTCGTTTAAGAACCTCACTCGTCTCCCGTCCACAGTGTGAGCGAGAAGCTGCAGCTGCGGATCACCGACGCCGCGCTCTCCAGAGATCTCTTTCCGACAGACTATGAGTCGGTCGGATCCGAAGCTGCCAGACCCATCAAGTGGATGTCTTACGAGGCCATCACCGACAGAGTCGTCTCCACCGCAAGTGACGTGGTGAGTCGTCAGCCTAATTCCTTCGGGAAGAGTGTCTTGTGGTTGGCAAATTAAAGTTCCCTTTCCTTTGGTTAAACCTAATTACTTCCTATTTTCTATGCTCTTCATGACCTTTGAAGGTTTAGCGCTTCCTCATGAACAGAACAGGGATAATGTTGTCAAGACAAGGGACTGACAATATAGAACTAGAAATGCATCATACCTGGTAGCATCATACCTGGTAGCATCATACCTGGTAGCATCATACCTGGTAGCATCATACCTCGTAGTATCATACCTGGTTGCATCATACCTCGTAGCATCATACCTCGTAGCATCATACCTCGTAGCATCATACCTGGTAGCATCATACCTGGTAGCATCATACCTGGTAGCATCATACCTGGTAACATCATACCTGGTAGCATCATACCTCGTAGCATCATACCTCGTAGCATCGTACCTGGTTGCATCATACCTCGTAGCATCATACCTGGTTGCATCATATCTGGTAGCATCATACCTGGTAGCATCATACCTCGTAGCATCATACCTCGTAGCATCGTACCTGGTTGCATCATACCTCGTAGCATCATACCTGGTTGCATCATACCTGGTAGCATCGTACCTGGTTGCATCATACCTCGTAGCATCATACCTGGTTGCATCATACCTGGTAGCATCATAACTGGTAGGAATCAGTTACAGACCGCTAGTGCTGAAAAGTTAGTTAGGAGCTACTGGTCCGGTAGATTATGTGTGCTAAATATTCTTACTAAAATCTTATTGAGTCCTTACTCACCAGTCACTTGGGTCTTATTCGATATGAAGGCCATATACTGGATGTCCTTTGGTAAAATAAAAGCCTATTGGATTTCAGATAAATTATAGTACTACTACTAGTGCTACTAACGTTACCAACGCAACTCACCATAATCTCTCTCTCCCACACAGTGGTCATATGGTGTCCTCCTGTGGGAACTAACGACCTTGGCTCAGCAGCCGTACGTGGAGGTGGCAGCGTGCGAAATGGGGGAATACCTTCGAGATGGGTACCGTCTGGCTCAACCTCTTAACTGCCCCGACGACCTCTACAAGGTGATGGCCTTCTGTTGGGCAATTCATCCCCACGACCGACCCCATGCTAAGCTCATCCTGGACTATCTCGCTGCCTTCCACCAACAGCTTAACAGCTTCATCTGATACAAGGAGGCAGGAGGAGGAGAAGGAGGAGGAGGAGGAGCAGTAGGTTCCGCTGGTGCTAAGAAAAACAAAAATAAGGACGGAAAGAAGGATGGGAAGAGAGAAGATGGTAAGAAAAAAGATAAGAATGTCATGGAAGTCAAGAAACGTGATAAGTAAGGGCAATATGAATGATAGTTTAAGGCATAGTCCTCCGATTGATAAATAATATAGTAACATGGCTGAAATTTTAAACATTGATTAAAATATTTCACTAATATTTTCCTCTGGCCTCCAAACAAAAATTATCCCCCTCCCTATCCCCCAAATTATTTTCCTTTTATCCCCCGTCCCCTTTCATAACCACTTAAAAATAAAAAGTTGCAAAATTGACAAGAACAGTGCAAAGAACTCGGTCAGTGGGAGTTAACTTAAAACCCAAAACTAGGAAAAAGAGGAACAGTGACAAGTGCTCAAGAACACTGAGAAACCTCAAAGAACGGCAAAAATCAGTTTTAATCGACGCAGGTCTCGTCGGCCCACATTCTTCAGGTCCTTGAGAGCCCTCGACACAACAGCCAGAAGTACCCTTAACTCTGGACACGAAGACATCGGTGCTTAGTGCAATGCCTGGGAGACTTCTTCCACAGCTTGAAAGTTGCTACTTTCAGTTTACAATGAGCTTGTGGAAGCTTTCTATTTTTTTTTTAATCTAGTGATAAACTCTCTCACTCTTTAAAAATAATTTTTAAAGTAAAACTTCATAATAAAATTCTCTTTCGGCAATTCTTGTGAACTTTCATTATTTTTTTTTACGCTGGGCATGCTTAATTCTAGTTTAGCAAATGTTTTACCTTGTTAATTATATTTTTTATTGTGATTGGAATTACATTTGAATTTTAAAATTGAGATACAAGAGCCTCACAAAGAATACCAGAAGAATAAACGTAATGAACAAAATATAGGTTGCCCAGAAACCTCTCTCAAAACCCTTCCAGTTGCCACTAAACCGAGTGTGTTCATAGTCATAATTTTGTATTTTCACGTACACTTAGAAATGTATCTACAGCACGTACAGGTTGTACGTCATCATTACTTCTCTCGAACTGTTCACTAGTCATTTAGCTTTTGTATGTTGTAAGTTCTGGTCATATTTGTACAGTGCAGCTTCTTTGCTGGAGTCACGGTTCGTGTTCCAAGCCCTCTTTTTTTTCTGCCTTGCAAAATACACTTGAGTGATGCACAACGGCACTGTGTCCTTTTACTCGTGGTGCAGTAATGTTTATTTGAGGCTGCATCATCGGCAAACCTTAGCTGTGGTAGGATCTAGTGAGTATTACAGCTATTTTCTTCACCCTCAGTGTTCTTTGATGTGTTGAATGAAAACAAGCTTCTTTAGAGTTAAGGCATTTTATATACTTCCTGTATCCTGCAGGATACTGTTGTGATATTTTATACGCTGTTTGGATCCTATATTAGGAACAAATTGTTAAGCTACCGCCGGTGTACATAAAAAAAAATAATTACCCTGACTTGTGCAGAGTGTAATTTTGAATAATCATATTTGTTGTGAATATCTTTTTTTTTTATATATACTGAAAATGAAAACATTAACAATTATGAAACACACTGATACCAGCACTCTGAGTATCGCAAGTTGGCGATAAAGAAAACGTCAATAAAATCATTAGACTTTATATCTTTTACCATTTTTAAACATGCAAATGCAGTCCACCTCTAGTGCAAATATGGGGACCCGTAACCTTGGAGAAATAGGTAAAAAGGTTTGAGGAATATTTTTTTTAACCTTTTCCGCTAAACTGTTTGAATATACTACTACTCCTACCACCCCATATACTGACAAATTAATTTGATCATCGTTTGTTTGAAATACGAAGCTTCCATGACTGGTTACTTTCTCCATTATTTTGGTGACGCACAGAACCCCAAAGGGTCATGCAACGCCAAGGCAAAGGGAACAACTGTTCTCTGGATCAAGAGTTCTGCAACAACATCAAGGCTCCCTGTTGCACGGACAACAGGTTGAACGGGCTAATTATGCATAACCTAGGCTATGCATAATTAGTCCATGAAATCAATTGGGAAATGTTCTTCATGGTTATTATTCTGTGTATAGAGGAAGTATGTTTACCTGTCAAGGAAATCTTGTGACCCTTTTTTTCCTCTTGATGCCTCTGAGAAGTTGTTGATCCAAGGAATTGGATCTTCCCTCCCTTTGGGTCGAACCTAAATGCCCATTCCCCCCGAGGGTTGTATGACCCTTAGAGGTTTAGCGCTTCCCCATGTAGGCAATAATGATGAAAGTGTACACAATGTTTACAGAATTTAAGTTTCCATTACACCATGTATATGGATATATGCATCCATGCATATGGATATTCATGTATATGGGCATATGCAACCATATATATGGATATTCATGTATATGGATGTATGCATCCATGTATATGGATAATTTCGAAGAAAGTGATCAGCTTGTCTCAAAAAACAACAACAGTAAAGTTATATTACCTCATTCACAAGTAGAGTATTTTTAAAGACACTTTATTAATAAGAAGAGAAACTAAAAAAAAAAAATAAAGATTTTAAAGACATCTTTTTCAATAAAGAATGCCAGTAAAAAAAACAGTAAAGATTCATATATTAAGGCTTAAACAAGTTA
>NC_091316.1:13248369-13258369 GCF_038502225.1 Cherax quadricarinatus
TCCCCGGAAACCATCTTGTCCGTGGTGTACGTGAGGGCAAGTTGGTTTATTTTATTCCAATGCTTTGAAGTTATATAGGGATGGTGGCAGGGATGGTTTGTTCATTAAGAAGCAGGAAAGCGTCTCCTGACGAGGGTCTTTACCAATAGCGAATTTACTTTAGTTGAGGAGAAGATGGGCAAAGTATTGAACAGAAAGTTTCAGAGTGTTAGGAAAATGTGATATTTTAAGTGTAAAGTATTAGAATATTAAACATAGAGAATGAGGAAATGAGGATTATGAAAAATAATTAAAGCTATTTGTTTGTGTTTTAGATCCATTACGTTTATAATATATTGTAAACCTACTCAAACTTTCTATTTAATACCTCAAGATCATTCTCCTCGTATATATATATATATATATATATATATATATATATATATATATATATATATATATATATATATATATATATATATATATATATATATATATATAAAATATATATATATATATATATATATATATATATATATATATATATATATATATATATATATATATTATTACATAATATGGTACAGAAGATTTAAGAGATACATTGTTGATATAAAGGTGGCATATACGGTACATGTTGTTACGTGTGTATCACCGATAATAATGCGAAAATCTCATCCAGCTCCTCAGAGCTGGGGCGTGTGCCCAAAATACAGCAGGCATTACCCCTTTGAACAGCCGCACTGAGCCGCTGGAACAGAAAACTAGCTGCCCTGGGATCCCTAGTTACCCTGATGAGTCTTTTTCCCAGCTCCTTAAGGAATTTAGATGCATTCTTTCCCCATGAGCCAAGGGTCTCTGAGCCTATGGGAACAAACATATAATGATGGGCAAGTTCTCCATATTTTCTAGACTTTTGGGACTCCCTGAAGCTGGCAGCTGCCCCTCCTTCCTCCCTGGTGTATTGGAGATAGGTATCAGCCAAGGTAGATGCATATGCATAGTCCCACACCACCTGCTTCCCATCTGTCCAGGCTTGAAGGGTGATACCATCTGGACTCTTCTGGCTGCCATCAGATCTGCATAGTTGGGGTGGCTCCCTTACTGCTGGGCATCTAGCTGTTGTGAGGCTCCTCTTGATAATGTTATTAACCTCCTCATGTCTTGCAATCTTTCCCTCGGATTTACGGCACACAAGACCATGGTACCCGAATCGGTCTGCTGCTTCACTGCCACAAATACACCTGTGTTCGGCGAGAATAGGGGCGGCAAGTCGAAGGGTAACACCGATGCGGATGGTCTGTGGGTCGAGGCGTGTGCCAAGGCTGGAGTTGGGAACAGCCAACAGAAAGTCCCCAGCATGAGGGGCTCTCATTGCCAGGAGGCGGGCTCTATCCTTCCCTGACACACTCTGAAGCATTGTTGAGGCTATATTTTCCACTACTGGACCATCCCAGTGCGATTGTTTGTAGTTGTTGGGGGGAGCAGGTCTGGTTTCTGAGCCCGTTAGATTATCCCAGATCATGCTCCGTCAATGAATTTTTGGTCCTGGACTCCAATCTTGTCCCTAAGATGTTCAGGGAGAATCGCTGCTACAAGCTCTCTGGATGCAATACACGAGGACAGAAAAGCAGGTAACGCAATCTGTGATGACTTGCGGATACCAATGCCTCCTAGTCTGACTGGAAGTGTAGCTTGGTTCCACTGCCCGTCTTCTAGAGTAAGGTTAAGTACTTTCGTAAAAATCTGCCTCAGAATACTGTCATATTCGTGCAGTATAGGGTTATCATATGAAGGTGCACCTCTTAGGAAATATGTCAACCTGGGCAGACTCAAGCACTTTGTGAGAAGGTACAAGGCATCGTGGGTGTCCAGATTGCCTATTCGTTGTTCCATTCTCCTTAACTCTTCCAATTTCTTCCTGAGAATTGTGTCAATGGCATTGCTTCCCAGAGGTGCTCTTAGCAAGACACTATTTGTGGGGGCAATGACTGCTGCTCCTGGTAGTTTTGATCTCACTGCATTTATCACTTGTTGACTGGCTGAGATGATTTCACATTTGGATGGGTTCAGGACGAGACCCATTTCCTGTCCCCGTGTCATTACCTGTGTAAGGTCATGTATGAGGGACTCCTTTGTACCTGCTAGTGTGCCATCATCTAGGAACCAGATGTTTAGCTCGCTGGTCAGTCTGACTGTGATTTCCCTAACTGCTATACAGAAGAGAAATGGTGCAAGAGGATCTCCTTGTTGGACACCCTCCGATGATTTGATTTCATGCTCTCCAGAGAGAAGCATTGATTCCTTGCTATACCCAGCTGAAACAAAAGGGAAGAGACCAGGGAAATGTTCTTGTACTGCTGCTAATACCACGTCTCTTTTCAGGAGATTGAACGCATTCTTGAAATCTTATTTTACCACTGCATTGTCCTCAGGCAGGTTGTTGATATACACCCTTGTTGCATGAGCCGCTGCTTCACTTCCTTGAGAGACCCCAAAGCCAAGCTGGTTTGGTTGAAGCATCATGGATGCCTGTGCACGAATACTTCGGACAGCAGCTTTGGATACGAGGCGGCGTAACGTGTTGCCTACTGCAATTGGCCGAATTCCTCCATCCTTCTTTTTAAGTGCACAAAGTGTTGCACCAAAAAAGAAAGGTCTAATTTCATCAGGAATCAGACCAGCCAAGGAATTGTTGACGAACCTTGTGATCTCTGAAAGCAGTGTCTCTGCAATTTCCCCAATAACTGGATTAACCATTTCCTTTAAATGCTGTGGCCTTATTCCAGTGTAACCCCCAGCAGAGCCAGATGGGAACGACATTATTGCTTTGTAAATGTCTGAGTCTTCCACAATCAATGGTTCCATAGTGGGGACAGAGGTGTTGGAACTGTTGGTGCCACTGGTTTCCCTGGCAGGGTGCTTTCCTCTAAGTGCTTCAGCCGTGTCAGCATCCCTGGGAGCAACTGTATCTTCACTGGTAATAATTCTGATTGCCCCCACTGTGTTGCCCTCTTATATATATATATATATATATATATATATATATATATATATATATATATATATATATATATATATATATATATATATATATATATATATATATATATATATATATATATATATATACATATATATATATATACATATATATATATATATATATATATATATATATATATATATATATATATATATATATATATATATATATATATATATATATATATATGTCGTGCCGAATATGTAAAACTGGTCAATTAGCAAGAACTCATTTAAAATTAAGTCCTTTTTGAAATTTTCTCTTATACGTTTAAAGATATATTTTTTTCATTAATGTTGATGTAAAAAATTATAATTTTGCACCAAAAGAATCTTAGAAAACTTACGTAACCTTATTATAACAAGAACAATTTATTTTAGCCTAACCCAACTAAATATATTTTAGATTTGTTTACAGTAATTTAATACTAAACAAACACAGTGAAATATATTTTTTCGTTAGGTTCAGAATGATTTTGGCGAAATTATTGCATACACAAATTTTCGCTTGTCCTATATGGCAAGATGAGCGTTGCTATTTAAGCCAAAATCGCAAGTTCTGCTTATTCGGCACGACATATATATATATATATATATATATATATATATATATATATATATATATATATATATATATATATATATATATATATATATATATATATATATATATATATATATATATATATATATATATATATATATATAGAGTGAATTTGTCATTGTTCTGTATTTGCATTTTCTCTTCAGAATTTTGTTCACTTTTTTACAGACTTAAGTAAAAGAAACTGGTGATACCTTTCACTTATCCACTATTTTTATTTTTATTTTCTTTCTAAGCTTCGTCCTTTCTTCCTCTATTCGTACATTCATTTCCGGCCTGTTTGTATCTCTGGTAAGTTTCTTGATTGACGTTTTTCCTATACTGGTTTTTAAGTCTTCTCATATCTCTCCAACACTTTCCATTAGCCCTTCTCTTTTATCTGGCCCCATATTTTCTTTTTCTTTTTTTTTTTTTTTGACTGGACTCATTCCATGTTCACGTATTTTAGACAAACAGGGGATACACTGAAAGGATGCCAACGCTAAAGATAGCAACGCAGGATGAAAATAAAAGACAGAATAACCACATATAAAGCGATCAATAGATAAGAAAGAATGGATAAAAGAGTGTTTTTAATATTTGCAAAGGGAGCATCAACAACGTAATTGTAAAGTGGCGAAGCAACGGAGCCGAAGGGTTTAAAGAACATTTTTCTTCAAGGCGATGGACCAGTTGAATAAATTATACCATGAAGTAAGTAAGTTCCATACCCATAGGGAATTTTTTAAACAATTACTGTAGTTACAAACAAGTAATCAGAACAAAGTGATTACGAATTAGTAGTTACAAACAAAGTAACATTCTCTCTCGCTCTAGCTCTCTCGCTCACTCTCTCTTCCACGTCTAACATGAATACTTTTGTTATCCTCAGCTGTTAGGAACAGGTTATAAAGATTCTTTTTCAGCGATAGCCATATGAAGTAAGCTGAGCAAATGCAAAAGCTGTGTGTAAAATACATGCAGATAGTCTTGATTTGACTTAAAGACGCAGCTGTATGAACGGCGAATAACAAGGGTAGTGCGAGGGTTAAATTTATGGAGACAGCATCTTCGTGAGGGTAAGATCTGAGCTTCTTAGGCTAATAAATGACATCTGTGATCCACAACCTGTCCTCCAGATAGGACGGCTGTTTTCACACTCATTGCAGCTCTCTGAGTTTTGTCGAAATAGACCTCAGGCAAGATAAAGAATCACATCAGAACACTCGGTAAATACACACTACGTACACACTACACACACACTACGCACACACTACACACACACTACACACACACTACACACACACTACACACACTACACACACTACACGCACACACTACACACACTACACACACACTACACACACACTACACGCACTACACGCACACACTACACACACTACACACACCACACACACTACACACACACTACACACACACAGTACACACACTACACACACTACACACACTACACACACACACTAAACACACTACACACACACTACACACACACACTACACACACTACACACACACACTACACACACACTACACACACTACACACACATTGCACACACTACACACACACACTAAACACACTACACACACACTACACACATTACACACACTACACACACTACACACACACACACTACACACACACACTACACACACACTACACACACACACACACACACACACACACACGGGCGGGGCCAGGAGCTATGACTCGACCCCTGCAACCACAAATAGGTGAGTACACACACACACACACACACACACACACACACACACTACACACACTACACACACTACACACACTACACACACTACACATACTACACACACACTACACACACTACACACACACACACACACACTACACACTACACACACACTACACACAATACACACACTACACACACTACACACACACTACACACACTACACACACTATACACACTACACACACTACACACACTACACACACTACACACACTACACACACTACACACACTACACACACTACACACACGACACACACACTACGCACACTACACACACACACACACACACACACACTATACACACTACACACACTACACACACTACACACACACTACACACACTACACACGCTACACACACACACACACACACACACACACACACACACACACACACACACACACACACTACACACACTACACACACTACACACACTACACACACTACACACACTACACACAATAAACACACTACACACACTACACGCACACTGCACACACTACACACAATACACACACTACACACACTACACACACACACTACACACACTACACACACTACACACACTACACACACTACACACACGACACACACACTACGCACACTACACACACAAACACACACTATACACACTACACACACTACACACACTACACACACACTACACACACTACACACGCTACACACACTACACACACTACACACACTACACACACTACACACACTACACACACACACACACACACACACACCACACACTACACACACTACGCACACTACACATACACTACACACACTACACACACACTACACACACTACACACACACACACACACTACACACACTACACACACTACACACACTACGCACACACTACACACACTACACACACCACACACACTACACACACTACACACACACACACACACTACACACACTACACACACTACACACACTACACACACTACACACACACACACACTACACACACACTACACACACTACACACACTACACACACTACACACACTACGCACACTACACACACACTACACACACTACACACACTACACACACTACAAACACTACACACACTACACACACACTACGCACACACTACGCACACACTACGCACACACTACACACACTACACACACTACACACAGTACACACACTACGCACACACTACACACACACACACACTACACACACTACACACACTTCACACACTACACACACTACACACACACTACACACACTACACACACTACACACACACACTACACACACTACACACACTACACACACTACACACACTACATACACTACACACTACACACACTACACACACTACACACACTACACACACTACTTACACTACACACACTACACACACTACATACACTACACACACTACTCACACTACATACACTACACACACTACACACACTACACACACTACACACACTACACACACACTGCACACACTACACACACTACACATACTACACACACACTACACACACTACACACACACACACACTATACACACTACACACACTACACACACTACACACACTACACACACTACACACACTACACACACTACACACACTACACACACACACACACTACACACACTACACACACTACACACACACACACACACTACACACACTACACACACTACATACACTACACACACTACACACACTACACACACTACACACACTACACACACTTCACACACACTACACACACACTAAACACACACACAAACACTACACACACACACACACACACACACACACACACACACACACACACACACACACACACACACACACACACACAACACACACTAAACACACACACACACTACACACACACACACACACACACACACACACACACACACACACACACACACACACACACTACACACACTACACACACTACACACACTGCACACACTACACACACTTCACACACACTACACACACTTCACACACACTGCACACACTACACACACACACACAGTACACATACACTACACACATTACACACACGACGCACACACTACACACACTACACACACTACACACACTACACACACTGCACACACTACACACACTTCACACACACTACACACACTTCACACACACTGCACACACTACACACACACACACTACACACACTACACACACTACACACACTACACACACACACACACACACACACACACACACACACTACACACACTACACACACACTACACAGACTACACACACACTACACACACTACACACACTACACACACACACACACACGCACTACACACACTACACACACACTACACACACTATACACACACACTACACACACTACACACACTACACACACTACACACACACACACACACACACACACACACACTCACACACACTACACACACTACACACACACACATACTACACACACTACACACACACTACACACACTACACACACTACACACACTACACACTACACACACTACACACACTACACACACTACACACACACACACACACACTACACACACTACACACACACACACACACTACACACACTACACACACACACACACACACACACACACACACACACACTACACACACTACACACACTACACACACAACACACACTACACACACAACACACACACACACAACACGCACACACACACACAACACACACTACACACACTACACACACTACACACACACACACACACACACACACTACACACACTACACATACCACACACACTACACACACTCACACACACACTACACACACACACACACACACACACTACACACACACACACACACAACACACACTACACACACTAAACACACTACACACACAGACACACACACACACTACACACACTACACATACCACACACACTACACACACTCACACACACACTACACACACTACACACGCTGTAAACGCTTTTGGCAACATTCATCAATCATCCAAACACACCTAACAGAGTTTGAAATCATCCAGAGGTATTTTTTTCGTATTTTATTTACGAGCTTTCCTACCTCGGTGGGAGACGGCCGACTTGTTGAAAAAAAAATATATATATATATGTATATATGTATATATATATATATATATATATATATATATATATATATATATATATATATATATATATATATACATATATATATATATATATATATATATATATATATATATATATATATATATATATATATATATATATATATATATATATATATATATAAACACTGATCTCTGGCTGAAGGAGACTCGAACCTACGAACCTTGCGAATTCCTTGCATTGTTAAAAATCTCTAGTAAGGCTGATGCATGCAGGGGATGATATGAAAAGCTGTAAGCCTTCTCCCTGAAAGCTGGCTGCCTTGGATCAAACGTGTAGCGCAAGCTGGACTCCAAGGTATTGTCCAGTGTGGGTAGATTGGTAAAGCACTGCGTACCTTGTTCCAAGGTTCGTAGGTTCGAGTCTCCTTCAGCCAGAGATCAGTGTTTATATATACATGTATATATGTTTATATATATGCGCCTAATACACACACTCCATCTATGAATTTTTTGGCACTTGTGTCAAGACGTTTGTGCCATGGTCACTGGCACTTTAATAGATGACTCAAGTGACGATACAAAATACATACCAAAATATTCCCAGCTACTTGTATGAATAATAATAATAATAATAATAATAATGATAATAATAATTATGACAGTAATAATAATAATAAAAATAATAATAATAATAATAATAATAATAATAATAATAATAATAATAATAATAATAATTATGGCAATAATAATAGTAATAATAATAATAATAATAATAATAATAATAATAATAATAATAATAATAATAATAATAATAATAATAATAATTTTGACAATAATAATAATAATAATAATAATAATAATAATAATAATAATAATAATAATAATAATGTAATATTAATAATAATTATTATTCCTATGTTGGACCTTTGTCCCTGAATACCGGTGGGTGAAAGCAGTCAATTTCATCACTTCCTGTTTGGGACCAATACTCCAGATCACATCAAACATTCAGCCAAGCCGTTTGAGCTCCACACATCCACTCCACTTTCCGCTTTAATTTTCGCCCTGTCCTCTCTCATTCAACCTTTTAAACCAGGCATTAAAATACGATATATGTTTCCAGGTAATCCATTTATCACTGATTATTTTACCCCTCAAGGGAGGTTCCTTGATCTAGGGAATTAGATCTGTGCTCCACTTCTCTGAATTAAGCCTGCATGCCTTCCAAACCCTCCACTCCCACAGGTGCTGTATAATTCCTACGAGTTTAGCGTTCCCCCATGATAATAATGATAATAATAATAATAATAATAATAATAATAATAATAATAATAATAATAATAATCTGGTTATTTTAGATCATAGAAACAAGATTTATTATCTAGTGTTGATGGTGCATTCTATTATTTTTTATATTATAATCATGTAGATAGCACGTTTGTGTCACGATTACCGAACGGAGGATCGAGGCTTCACTACTCT
>NC_091316.1:13263369-13273369 GCF_038502225.1 Cherax quadricarinatus
GAAAATAGCATGTAAAGGGTTATATAAGGATTTTTTTGTTTAAGTTTGAGAATCCACTAGAAAACTAATCTATAGAAGCAACAGTTACTGCTGAAACTAAACACAGACTATTACTTTTTGTGGAATATGAAGGATCCTGCAGCTTTGTAATGGTCCAAGACGGACCGAAACGTCGTCTAATGTTTTTCTCTTCATATCGTACCATAAATATGAATTGTCTTGGATTGTCATATCAAAATTATGGCCCTTTATGCAAGACTTTTTTTTCATCTTTCACGAGTTCTTTTTATGGAACTTTCTGACGCCTACGACCTTATTTGTGAAGACACGATCTTTCTCTTTTGAAAAGTCTCTCTCCTTCCCTTCATTTTACGTTTTATGGTCTTTTTTTGAGTAGTTCCGTTTAGAAGTTTTTAAGACTGAAGACAATGGTGTTTTCTTATTTTTTTAGATACATTTTCGAGTGCTGTCGTCTTTTATAAGTCCCAGAAACTATTAAATGCTTGTCTCTGAGGTGGCGTTGTCGTCGTTGTTATTATCATCGTTGTTGTTGTCATTATTGTCGCCGTCGTTGTTGTTGTCGCTGTTGTCGTCGTCGTTGTCGTCGTCACTGTTGTCGTCGTCACTGTTGTCGTCGTCGCTGTTGTCGTCGTCACTGTTGTCGTCGTCGCTGTTGTCGTCGTCACTGTTGTCGTCGTCGCTGTTGTCGTTGTTATCGTCGTCGCTGTAGTCGTTAGTTATCGTCGTCGCTGTCGTCGTCGTCGCTGTCGTGGTCTTCTGGTTTGTGGCCGGGGATACCGGTGAGGGACGACAACTGTGACGCTATCAGCAACTGTTTCACATCTCTCTTTTATTATTTAATTCTTCTCCAACTTTATTCTTCCATATTTCATTTTTCACGGTTACAACCATGACGCTGATGATGCGTCTAAATCCTTTATCTAATCATGTATGATTATCATATCCACTTTTTTTTCCCTCCAATCAGCAAAAAAGGACCTTTTATTTTTACTGTTTTTAATCTTTTTATAGTTTTTCCTTTAAAATTCTGGTAGCCATTTTATAGCTTATCCATCAAATATATTTGTCATGTCCACAAATTTCTAGGTGCGAACACCACTGTAAACTGTCTCTTTACCATTACCATGAATTTTTTTTACTGTTCATTAGTGTATCGTAACAGTTTCTTAGAATTTCTTCCATGTGACTCACCAGTGAGTCTGTGTACTCATCTGGCTGTTTTTCCTGGGAGGGTTTCATCTCCAGCTGCTGATCAACACCTCATAATTTTCCTTCAGTTGCAGCGGCTCTTGTTTAATCTTTTGGGTTCCAGCTTATCCACTTGTCGTCCTGTGTCTGGTGTTTGCGGACTCTACTCTTCTTTCCACCACACATCGCCTGTGTAAATATTAAACTGAAGACTATCGCCCAATAGCCATAAATTCCTAGTTTAAATTTATAGCTACCATGTCTCCTTGATCAGGTCCACATCGTGTTGAACAGTGGATACCTTTGCACTGAATGACCCAAACGGTTTAGCACATTAGCACATTTTAGCACGCTTCTCACATTATCAAGGAGCTAGGATAGTACCTTGATAATGTGAGAAATCACGAAAGCGCTTGGAAGTTCCCTATTTTTTTCACAGTGGTTGTTCTGCATATTGTGATATGTTTACTGTTTACCGGCGGACCGTCATTCATTCAACGGTCCGCCGGTGACATTGGGTTGTTTTCACTTTTTCTTCGTTAATCAATATGTTTCAGCTGAAGACTCAACTTTCACGTTGCTGAATCGGAATGCTTGCAGAGGTGCAAAAAATATATGGCGAAGTTGTTTCACGTCAGCTGGTCGTGAAGTAAGAGGCGGGATCAGTAGACAGAGCCCATTCCCGACAAACTTAAATAGGCTTGGATCCTTTACAACCCGGATATATCGGAAAAGATGAAGATTTAGACACTTGTGCAACATCTGTGTATCTTTATTGTAGACGTTTCGCCATCCAGTGGCTTTATCAATTTAGATTCTAGAACATAATTTGAAGACAGTAGAACTATATACAAAAGATGGAGGTAATCAGTCCCTCAGCCTTGGAGTTGGTGTGAAGAGCACCGTAGTCGTGTAGAATCTGGAGCAGAGGCAAGGAGGCTGGCGCTTATATAGTAATCGCCAGGCGGAAAGGGACGGGTAGCAGACGATGGCATAGTTTTTTGTATATAGTTCTACTATCTTCAAATTACAGTATGTCCTGGAATTTGTGTTGATAAAGCCACTGGATGGCGAAACGCCTACAATAAAGATACCCAGATATTGTACATGTGTCTAAATCTTCATCTTGTCGGTATTGTATACCATTCTTGTACATATCGGAAAAAAGAAAGGGCCAGGAGCTGTCACTCGGCCCCTGCAACCACAAACAGGTGAGTGCAAATAGGCGAGCACACACACACACACACACACACACACACACACACACACACACACACACACACACACACATGAGTACAGGTAATGGAGTGTGTGTGTGTGTGTGTGGCCATCTCCTTCCTTTAGTAGCGCAGAATGTGTAATACGAGTGCTGGACATGCCACAGTATACTTATATCTTCAGCCTAAGAGCCTAAAAACATTCCGTAACTTGGTCATAAGTGGAGGTATATCCCTTAAGGGACAACCATGTCCTCGTTCGTTGGATGTTCTGTATTTAAGATAGGCAGAGCATTTCTACTCCAAATATTGTTTTCTTTGGATGACAATATTTAACTTTTGGTGCATGTTTTTACTTTAAGAGATCATACTCTCTGGCCCAAGGGTGTGTAGACTTTCCCCGCAGCGTAGGGAGAAAAGGCTGAAAGGATCGTTCAAGCTCTGGTCGGTTATTGATTCTAGGATTCCAGTAACCATTCCCCTGGATCACTTAGCTTAACTGACCATCGGGTGATCAAAAGTGTGTGTCCCTGCCTTTCCGTGCGGCCCCATCACTCAATACTCCCTCAGTTACCACGCACCCAGCCCACCCCTTCCAGAGTGTGTGTGTGTGTGTGTGTGTGTGTGTGTGTGTGTGTGTGTGTGTGTGTGTGTGTGTGTGTGTGCGCGTGGGTGCGCACGCGTGGGTACGTGAGCGCGCTCGAGACTGAGAGAGAGAGAGAGAGAGAAAGAGAGAGCGGCTAATTTCACACACCGTGATCTACACGTCACGTTACACATATATCTGCCATTAATATGAAGCTTGATCAGCAAGGAGCAATATTTACTTGATTTACGTAGTGATGAGAATATAAGCTGATGTATTACGCGTTCCGTTATCCAGAACCAGTCTCACATTGAAACATAAACACTAACTTTAAGCTCAGTAAACTATTGGTTGTAGCTCTTAGCATACTGCTAGTAGGTGTTTTTGTTATACTGTTGGTGGAAAGTTTCAGCAAACTGTTGGTACTGGGGTCTTAGCATACCTGGCAAACGTTGTCTTCATAATATGTTTCGTTAAGTTCTATACATGTCCATTTGCCTATATATTATTTCATTGAATAATCCCGGACGAGCTCAAAATTCCAGGGATCTGGACAATTGTATTGGACGCTGCAGTCAACGCCGACTCCTTAGTGACCAGTCTATCTTCATCTCACTCTGAGGTGTTCATTGAAATTTCGGTGTATGATGCAGGAGTTGTTAAGGTTACACCTACTCTTTCAAACCTTGCTCAAGATTCCTCGACATTTCATCTACAAATTTTGTCACTCTTCCACACGGAATGACGTATAACTGCGCTGGACTTCGTATGTTTAAAGGATCATGCGAGTGATTCCTGCTGGACATGTTAATATTGCTTAAGACTTTCCTCTGTGACAAAATGAGAGGAGAAATGAAGCCAGATGAACATACTTGTTGGTATTTTTATTACTATCTTTGACCAATACCAGGCATGTAACGTTCTCTGCTTTCTCAAGCATCTGTGAACCTCACTAAACAACGTATTAATTTCAGTTAATTTTTAACTTCACAACACATACGGACAGAAATATGGCATGCCCATGGGGACACCACTTACATAGTGCTGTCTTTGCGAACTGCTGAGAGTAGCGAGTTATTCTGATGATTAGAAGATAGAGGATATAGCATATTTTATTCCTTGCACTAAATGACTCACACGGGTTTAGTGCTTTACATAAATATTATAACTGATGTAATACATCGAGTTTCTAGAAGCAGAACGATTCTCAATCCCTTCAGTCTTCCCCTGGCTACAATATTTGGACAACGTCCTCATAATCCCATTAAGACGTTTTAATATTGAGAACTTCAAAAACTCCTTTAACACATCTGAACCTTGAATGTAGTTCACACTCGACGAGAACTCAACACTTTTCACTACACTATCCAATAGTGGTAAATTATGCAGAATTATCCAGGAATAATCCCAACAAGTCAAGTCTTGTCCACTGGAGTTATGAGGAAAGAACCTAATGTGCCTTTTATCCTGTTTGAAAATAAAATAAAAATTCTATCATCAGGTCCAAAAGGCTAGCCAGAGCTCGCGAACTCAGAGTAAAAAAGAGAAATATTTTCACTGATGACAAGTCTTGGGTTGGTCTTGTTGCTCAAGTTACAAGGACGTCTTGAGTGAGCAGAGGAGCGTCAACACCGTCTCGGGTAATTACGCCAAGACCACAGATAAGAGTAGCTGTGTTTCCTCCCTTACACGCCTTCTTAACTCCCTACCCTCCTTCTTCCTGTCTCTCCTTTCTTCTTCCTCGCTGGCCTTCTTCCTTTCCTTCCCTTCTAAGTCTCCCTTCACTCGCCTTGCATTTTCCTTCCTTCTCTCTAACAAGCCTGCCTCCCTCTCTCCCTCCCTCGCTCCCTCCCTTCCTTCCTGCCTCCCTCCCTCCCTCCCTTGCTTCCTTACCCCTTTGTGCCCCTCTCATCCCTTGCACTTCTCTCTCCCTTACTCCACGTCCACCTTTCATTCCTAAGAATTGGCCAGTGTCCTTTACTTTCACTTTTATTTTAAGGTATCTCTTTCTTGCAGTAAACAACAGATACAAAAGATATCCGAATTAATGGCAACGTTTCGCCAATACCAAACTAAACATAACATAAGGAAGCCCACTGTGTGGGCGAAACTTTGTAGTAAATAAAGGTATTTCAGCCCTTTCTCACCGACCTTGGACTGACCATTCGACGGCTCCTGTATCGCAATTCTTGTCCCTTTCCTATCGTAGGCCTAACCACTTGGCTCCTCTTCTTTTTCTATTCCAACACCATTTCTTCGATTTAGACTATCCTTATTACACCTTACTTCTTCCCTCTTTTTCACTCCAGACTCCTTTTTCTCGATGTAGATTAAGACATGTTCAACAGCTTCCTCAGTCAAATATAGAGTTAGCAGGCGTAGTAGTGAAATAAAGATGATGTCCATTAACCATGGAGAAAAAGCATTTCAGGTGGTCAGTCCCACTGCAAGTATTGTTTCAGTCAAGCACTCTAACTATTGGGAATATCTGAAATCCCTTAATCTGTACTCCCTGGAACGCAGGCGTGAAAGATACTTCATAATCTTCATCTGGAAAAATTCTGCAGGAACTGGTTCCAAATATGCACACAGAAATCATTCCCTACTAAAGTCAGACTCAGCAAGCGGTGCACTATACCCCAATGTTGTACAGGAGAGCTAAGAGTGAGCTGAGACGAAAAAAAGTGTCGGGAGTCCAAGACCGTTCAGCAGCCTCCAGTCAAACATAAAGGACCCCTGGCTGCTTTCAAGAGGGAACTGAAGAGATACCTAAAGTTAGTGCCCTATCAGCCGGGTTGTGGTTCGTACATTGAATTGCGTTCAGACAGCAGTAGCAGTCTGGCTGATCAGATCCTGATTCACCGGAAGGCCTGATAGAGAACCGGGCCTCGGGGGCGTTGACCCACAGAACAACCTCCAGGTAGGTAGACCGCTGTGGTTGAAGACATCCATAAAAAAAAATATTTCTTCTGTGTATGAGATACTCTACCCTGAGAGATGGTAATTACCAGGAATATTAACTCAGCTGTCCTGGAAAGAAACCTTTAAAGCTCATGTAACTTATGAATTCTAACTGGAATACTTGACGATATCCTCGTTACCCTCCGTAACTCTCCCAGCTCAGACTGACAGATTTCAACACTGTATTGAGCCCCATCCTGCATGATGGAATGTAACATGGGAGGGAAAAATAGCTTTTGATCGCACTATGTAACTATCATGTGGAACTGATATCAGCACACTGGTGATGTATCTAATTTTGCTATATAAACAAATACTTCTAGCCTTCCCGAGACACGCCCATATGCCTCAACTTCCCCTCCTCCTTCTTCTCCTCCCCCTTCTCCTCTTCCTCCTCCTCCTCCTCCACCTCCTAATCTTCCTCAGGAGACGGATCACCGAGCCAACTTTTCCTCGTCGCGTCACAGGTTGAAGCATCACTCTCCTGCTGTGTCCTCAGGGTATAAAGTCTCTGTGTAAACAACACGAGTCGGGGTGAAGAATGTCTGCAAAAAAAAAAAAAAATGTGATCAGACATATCTGTGTGTACACCAGTGCTTCCGTGTATGTACATGAGTGCAGGGCGTGGATGTACACGAGTGCTTCTAGGTATGCATGTATACAAACGGGTATACACACACACACACACACACAATGTTTTGAACACTACGATAATTAGTTTCTTGATCCAAATTAACCTAATTAATAGCAGAGCTGGGTTCAGCGGGAGATGTACTTTAATGTTTAATAATTGGTTAATCGAGTTTAAAGCCTATCGACTGCACGAGGGTCATTAAGGCAAACTCTCATTGTATATACACTGAGAGATAGACATCACTTTAGGAGAGGGGTAATACCTGCTGTATTTTGGGCACGCGCCCCAGTTCTGAATAGCTGGAAGAGATTTTCGCATTATAATCAGTGACAAACACGTAACAATATGTACTAGACATGTATCTCTCACATCTCATGTATTGTATATGCCATCTTTATATCAGCAATGTATCTCTTAAACCTTTGGTACCATATTATGTAATAAAATATACCTATTGGTAACGCTTGGAATTTAACTATTCTTTCACAGTTGTTTTTTGCATATTCTGAAATAACCTGTTTACTGTGATCTTATTGCATATATACATATATAAACATATGTATATATATATATATATATATATATATATATATATATATATATATATATATATATATATATATATATATATATATATATATATATATATATATATATATATATATATATATATACTTAACAATTCGCAAACTGGCGAAATTATTTACAATCATTATCTCTCAGTGTATGGTGTATCATGCACTTGTATATATATATATATATATATATATATATATATATATATATATATATATATATATATATATATATATATATATATATATATATATATATATATATATATATATATATATATATATATATATATATATATATATATATATATATATATACATATATATATATATATATACAGACACACACATTATCTCTCAGACCACAGTAGAAGTCGAACCTGCAGACATGTCATCAGGGCACACAGTACTTTATCCACAACGCCAGACTCCTGAGTCTTTATTTCTGCAAGTACATGATATAACTTATATAGACCAAGCTGACATCACTTACATGTTATGCAGAGCATTTCGGGAAAAGTAGGTTAATTTTGTTTCAAGGATGAGACCCACACCAGTCGGCTAACATCCAGGTACCTATTTACTGCTAGGCGTACAGTAATAGCAGGTGTCTTAAAGAAACCCACCCCTTATGTTTCCACCCGTACCATAGATCAAGCCACGGACTTCAGTGTGTGAGCTGAGTGCGCTAGCAACTGAGCTACGGGACACCCTTGTCCTTGTGATGGTTTGAGAGAGCGGAATGGACTTGATCAATTTAAAGTGTAGTTTAGTAATCTGCATTACTGTAATTGGCTACCCACCTGCAGTTGATTTTCGTGGTTACCGCCCCCTTCCCTGTGGCTAGGTTACAAACCTAGCCTCCCGGCTACTAGCGTGACAGACCAGGCTTTTGGTGTCACCAGTATGGAGTCCAACGTATGCACCACGACCCAGCTAATCAGGAACTGACTTGACGAATTTTGCAAATTGTCTCTCGAAAACAGCCATGAGGTTGTATTGATAACTGCCATTATGCATGGAGGAAGTATACTGAAAAGTCTTGGTCTTCTTGCATTTACTGAGTTCTCCCAGTCTACCTATCGGTCCCCTGATCCCGATTATAAATATTTTTGCATCGTCTTCCGAACCTGTTGCGTTCATATAGTTATTTCAGTGTGCATCTTTGGGATCACTCCCTCTTATGTTTCAAGAAGTGCAGTTGAAGGGGTTCGAACGTTCTCAGTGGTTCAGGTGCTCCATTGAATTTATATGTGCAGCGAAGGTTCTCTATACGGTTTTTGTTTCTGCTATTGTGAGCTGGTGACCCATAGATTTTTCTGCCTTATGTAAGGCAGGAAAAGGCAGCGTTAGGGTAGCACTTGGGATTAAAATATTCTTGACATGTAGTTAACAGACTGCATGCGGCCTTTATGACGATCTTTGTGTAGTCGATAGGCCTTAAACCAAATTAATCAATCAACCCAGGGTTGGTCATAGGCGAGTCACCAGTACATGCCTTAGTGGGTTGAATGGAACTAAGCAACACTGAACTCTCTTACCTGCACATAACAATAATTATGATATAATAATAATAATAATAATAATAATAATAATAATAATAATAATAATAATAATAATAATAATAATAATAATAATAATAATAATAAGAAGAAGAAGAAGAAGAAGAAGAAGAAGAAGAAGAATATTATTATTATCTTTATTTACTACAAGTACATGTACAAGGTATACAGTCCTAACTGACATCAGTAACATACTACTATATAAAAAGCCCCTTGTTATGCAGAGCATTTCGGGCAAATTAGGTCAGTTTTGTCCCATGATGCGACCCACACCAGTCGACTAACACCCAGGTACCCATTTTACTGTTGGATGAGCATAGGCAACCGGTATAAGGAAACACGTCAGAGTAGGCCTTCTGCAGTGTTCCTCCATTCTTATGTTATGTTCTTATGCTTCCACCCCTTCGCCGAGAATCGAACCTGGACCCTCACCATGTGAAGCGAGAGCTTCACACGGTGCCACGGTGTACTGAAAACTACTGAAGTATATCTGTTATAGGTTCAGGAATTGCCCCTGCAGCTCAATATCAGACCTGGCTTACTAAATTATAAAGTATAAGAACTATATCAGAAAAGAAAAGAAAAGTAAGCATCTGTTAGAAACTAATTAAAGCCATTCTGTACGTAGTAAGTGCCTAGTAGAAGTGAGGCAATCAGCCTCCACAAACGTGCATTTGTAAAAGATTTATAGAGCGTCTAGGAAAAGAGGGAGGGAGGACTGGACCAGGTTATATTCAAGATTTCAAACAAATATTTATGGTGAGAGGAGACAGCCTGGAATAAGGGACCGGAAAGACTGTGTTCGGTCTCGCAACGATCGAAACCTTTGTAAGCATTCATTGCCTTGTCTTCCAGTGAATATAAACATTTTAGAATCAGTAGTAGTACAGTTACATGTTATTCTGTATTCTATTCCAAACTGCTGAAAAACGATATAAGAATTCCTCGATCGTAAAAAACTTTCCACGACCCATTTGTTGGCTCTACATATAAGCTTTCCAATTAATTTCAGACAATACTTTTGAGAGTTATAATGGTCGCTAATTAAAAGCTCTTTTCGAGCGTACTTCCTTCTGTACAAGGTAAATAGCTATTGTGGACGACTTGCATCGCTCACTGTATACTCCGTAATCATGAGCCGCATGTGAAGAATTATGTAATGAATGTATCGTTGAGAACAAACCGTTCCTACTACGACTCTCCTCTCTGATGAAAGACTCTTTCCCCCACCCCTCCTCCGCCTCTCCCCTTTCAAA
>NC_091316.1:13278369-13295869 GCF_038502225.1 Cherax quadricarinatus
ATGGCGTATTTTCTGTCCTGAATTTCTCGAGGAAGAGTGCACATATGCAAGCATTCACACGCCTCCACTTACCATCACTTACCACACAGGAATGTAGATGCAGGGCATATTCCAACTAAAACGCTATTTTTAGTGGGTATTCCACTTAGAAATACTCCATATTCCCATGTGGTTAGGTGGCCAACAACACACTCCTTGCTTTCACCCGGAGTAGGACCAACGTTGGCTATTATATCCACCACATCCATAAAAGACCTCACCAGAAAGCTACCCTTTACCTCTTCCCAAGTTTCTACAGCTGTATAAGGAATACGGGCACTGCTGTAAGAAGTGCGTGGGGGAGGCTAGTAGGAGTCTGTTGTTTAAGTCAAATGAGCGTCAATGCTCATGTAGCAGGGACGCCCAAAGCAATGCGTGAAAGACCCTAAGAAACAGAGGGTCATGAACTAGAGCTCAGCTCCGCTTATCACCGAACCTGATCTAAGGAAACGGAGATGCCTGGAAGCATCTTGGAGCGCTGTTACAGAAATCACGTAGTTACACCATCTCTACCTTCGATCATATATGACTCGACAACTCTTCGCCCCGCCAGCATTGTTATGTGGAAGTCAGGTGAACTCACTTCTGCGCTTCTTATTCCGATTATCACTTGAACATGACCCGACCTCACTTTCCTCACATGCACCTTATACTCATGATTCCTGTCTCAAGACCGAAACTTTTCCAAGTAAATGTCTTGAGTGTTTGCTTACGGGTCTTTTTCTTCTGCTTGTAAGTATAGTGTGTCGGGTTGACATCAAACTTTAGAATCCTCTTGCATGTATTTCTTTATATAAATGCATTGTCGGGTTTAAATGATTGATGAGGGTTTAATGCTACATAGACTGTTGCCTTAAAATTATCCTTAAGCTCTCCAAACCTACACAGCTGGAGTGACTTGAATGGGATTTATATTTCCATTTGAATAGTGTGTATTCCGTATGTTTTTTTTTTTTGGTCTAAATATTTCTCTCTCTCTCTATCTCTCTCTCTCTCCCTCTCTCTCTCTCTCTCTCTCTCTCTCTCTCTCTCTCTCTCTCTCTCTCTCTCTCTCTCTCTCTCTCTCTCTCTCTCTCTCTCTCCCCTCAACTCCCCCACCGCCCCTCCCATCCCCTCCCCTCCCCTCCCCCACCGCCCCTCCCCTACCGCCCCTCCCCTCCCCTCCCCTCCCCTCCCCCACCTTCACTACCTCCTCATCCACTCTTACAGCAAAATTCAGTACCAAATGGCTAGGAAATCTGCCATCTTAATTAGCTGGCATTTGATTACACTTTGCAAAATTGATATTAATTGATATGCGAGCTACACACTCGGACCCAGGAGAGCCATAACTTTTAATTACTCTTGATGTAATTATGATTATGTAAATAATTCGGCTTCGTATTTCCGGGATAAATTGCCTGCTCGTAGGCAGACGAATATTGAAGCTCCAGTTGCGTTTTGATTGCTTGCAGTTGCAGAGGAGAGGCTAGCAGCCGTATATTGCGAGTGCCTTCGCTGCAGAGTCGTGCAGTGATTCCTGTTGTTATGATTGATTCTTGTTTTTTTGTTGTTTTTTTCTCGTTATTATAGTTGTTTAGTTTCGTTGATTGTTATCGTTGTCGTTTTCATTATTTTCTTCGTTGCTATCGCCGCCACTGTCATCATCATCATCATCATCATCATCATCATCATCATCATCATCATCATCATCATCTTCATCTTCATCATCATCATCATCATCATCATCATCATCATTATCATCATCATCATCATCATCATCATCATCATCATCATTATCATCATCATCATCATCATCATCATCATCATCATCATCATCATCATCATTCCCTTTCTTTCGTGAAACTATTTTTAAGAGCATTTAGTTGTTTGCAAATATAATTAACAATTACATTACCAAATAAATGCCTCTTTCTTTATCTTCAATCTTAAATTTAATGAAATATAAAAATCCTCCTGGTCATTTACCCACAATTAAGGCCCAGAAATGATAACTCTGCGTAATTATTATTACAATAATAATAATAATAATAATAATAATAATAATAATAATAATAATAATAATAATAATAATAATAATAATAATAATAATAATTATTATTATTATTATTATTATTATTATTATTATTTTTATTATTATTATTATTATTATTATTATTATTATTATTATTATTATTATTATTTTAATGGGGAAACGCTAAACCAGCTGACATTATACAGCGCCTGGGAAACGGGAAATCACCAGATTTGATTCAAAATAGGGGAGAACTACCTTCAGTTCCTAGGCTTACGATCCATTCACCAGCATCTTAGTCTCTTTTCTGAAGGGGTTTCCTGGGTGGGAAGGGCAGTAAGTCGGTACGCCGCCCCTTCACAACAAGTGCAGTAGTCGACACTGGCGGGTGGAACACAATTGGCGAGTCTTACATCAGTGGCTATAACTTCTCATTGCGACAATGGTTGGAAGCAGGTCCTCGGACCCAGCTGAGGGAGGACGCTTGCGTCTGGGTCCTGAAACTGGCGAAGAGCTCTTGATTCAAGGAAAGGAATTATATGTGACAAATCGTTTTGAAAACCAATCTTCAAGGGAATTATAGATATGCTTACAGATTCAGCGTTTCTTCGCTGGTTTTTTTTTTTTATCACTCGGATCATATTAACGTGAAAATAGATGAGTAATGCAGTAGTTCAACTGATCTCCGGCTAGAGAGATTCTCAACTTTTCGTGATTTTACCAAGCTGAGGACAATCCTTTCCTTTCGTTTACTGAAGACAATCTGTTTCTTTACTCACCTGAGGACACTCTTCCTTCACTTTTACTCACCTGAGGACACTCTTCCTTCGTTTTTACTCACCTGAGGACACTCTTCCTTCACTTTTACTCACCTGAGGACACTTCCTTCGTTTTCACTCGCCTGAGGACACTCTTCCTTCATTTTCACTCACCTGAGGATGCTCTTCATTCACTTTCACTAACCTGAGGACACTCTTCCTTCATTTTCACTCACCTGAGGATGCTCTTCATTCATTTTCACTAACCTGAGGACACTCTTCCTTCATTTTCACTCACCTGAGGATGCTCTTCATTCATTTTCACTAACCTGAGGACACTCTTCCTTCATTTTCACTCACCTGAGGATGCTCTTCATTCATTTTCACTAACCTGAGGACACTCTTCCTTCATTTTCACTCGCCTGAGGACACACTTCCTTCATTTTCACTTACCTGAGGATGCTCTTCCTTCATTTTCACTAACCTGAGGACACTCTTCCTTCATTTTCACTCGCCTGAGGACTTCCTTCATTTTCACTCACCTGAGGACACTCTTCCTTCATTTTCACTCACCTGAGGATACACTTCCTTCATTTTCACTTACCTGAGGATGCTCTTCCTTCATTTCCACTAACCTTAGGACACTCTTCCTTCATTTTCACTCACCTGAGGACACTCTTACTTCATTTTCACTCACCTGAGGACACTCTTACTTCATTTTCACTAACCTGAGGACACTCTTCCTTCATTTTCACTCACCTGAGGACACTCTTCCTTCATTTTCACTCACCTGAGGGCACTCTTTATTCATTTTCACTCGTCTGAGGGCACTCTTCCTTCATTTTCATTCACCTTAGGACACTCTTCCTTCATTTTCACTCACCTGAGGACACTCTTCCTTCATTTTCACTCACCTGAGGACTTCCTTCATTTTCACTCACCTGAGGACACTCTTCCTTCGTTTTCACTCTCCTGAGGGCACTCTTCCTTCATTTTCACTCACCTGAGGACACTCTACCTTCATTTTCACTCACCTGAGGACACTTTTCCTTCATTTTCACTCACCTGAGGGCACTCTTCCTTCATTTTCACTCAGAGGAAATGGCTGGCCAGCATCGCTGAGCACAAGTACTAGGTACGTAAATAACATGGAGATACCGAGAAGTTTTCTTTAATATATGTTCCAAACTAAACACAGACTATGGGAATAAGATTTGGATGAAACCTTTCGAACAAACATTAAACATTTCTCGCAGTGACGACCCTCACAGGGTGAGTATGGTGGGTACACCTTCACAGGGTGGGTATGGTGGGTACACCTTAACAGGGTGGGTATGGTGGTTACACCAAAAAAGGGTGGGTATGGTGGCTACACCCTCACAGGGTGAGTATGGTGGTTACACCAAAAACGGGTGGGTATGGTGGCTACACCCTCACAGGGTGAGTATGGTGGTTACACCAAAAACGGGTGGGTATGGTGGCTACACCCTCACCAGGTGGGTATGGTGGCTACACCCTCACAACTTGGATATGGTGGCTACACCCTCACAGGGTGAGTATGGTGGTTACACCCTCACAGGGTGGGTATGGTGGCTACACCCTCACAAGGTGGATATGGCGGCTACACCCTCATAGGGGGAGTATGGTGGTTACACCCTCACAGGATGGGTATCGTGGTTACACCCTCACAAGGTGGATATGGTGTCTACACCCTCACAGGGTGAGTATGGTGGTTACACCCTCACAGGGCGGGTATGGTGGCTACACCCTCACAAGGTGGATATGGTGGCTACACCCTCATAGGGTGAGTATGGTGGTTACACCCTCATAGGGTGGGTATGGTGACTACACCCTCACAGGGTGGGTATGGTGGTTACAACCTCACAGGGCGGGTATAGTGACTACACCCTCACAGGGTGAGTATGGTGGTTACACCCTCACAGGGCGGGTATGGTGACTACACCCCCACAGGGTGAGTATGGTGGTTACACCCTCACAGGGCGGGTATGGTGACTACACCCTCATAGGATGAGTATGGTGGTTACACCCTCACAGGGCGGGTATGGTGACTACACCCTCACAGGGTGAGTATGGTGGTTACACCCTCACAGGGTGGGTATGGTGACTACACCCTCACAGGGTGGGTATGGTGACTACACCCTCACAGGGCGGGTATGGTGGCTAAACCCTCACAAGTTGGATATGGTGGCTACACCCTCATAGGGTGAGTATGGTGGTTACACCCTCACAGGATGGGTATGGTGACTACACCCTCACAGGGTGGGTATAGTGGTTACACCCTCACAGGGTGAGTATGGTGGCTACACCCTCATAGGATAGTTATGAGGTGCAGAATGCAGCTGTCCAAATGTTGCACATGTCTAATTTATCAACTTGTCGGTTCTCTAAGTCATTCATCTACATTCCTGTCAGACACAGCAACATCTTGGGATCTTAATACAGGGAATCCTTCACTTGCCTAACATTTAATCACGACCTTCCACATTTGGATTAGTCAAATGTGATACCACCTACGACTGCTGCACCTCACCTGCCTGCAGTATATAAGCCACTTCTTCGCACATATGCTGTATTCTTTTCAAAGTGATGGACTGATTACATCGACTCAAGGCTGAGGGACTGATTGTCTCAAACTCCTCCTGTTCTTCTCCACTGTATGGCGAAACTTTTCCTTATTAAAGATACCCAAGTGTTGCACATGTGGGTAATTTATCAACTTGTCGGGTCTCTGAACCATTCATCTAAATCCTTTACAAAGTTAAGATCATTTCTTTCAACCTGGAAAATGAAATCAGTTCCCGTGATTGCAGTTTCGTTCAGTTTTACAATACATTATTTTTCTCTCAGTGATCAACTTATGAATGCATCAGCCAATACGTTATATTGAAAAAAATGTTTCTATGATTGACAAGTGAGACTTTTTTTTTTAAATGGCCAAATTGAGCGAGAGGAAAATGAAAATTGTGTTAAAAATACCCGAGGGATTTCATGTGTTACGTGCGAGTTTCCGTTCGTGGAGGCCTGCCTTGGTGTCAGCCAAGAGCTCTTGATCCCAGGAACTGGAGCTGCTGGATATAACGCGATTGTTTAAAATGCCTCAGCTGTTCCTACGTATTTTTTTCTTGTTTTTGTTTCCTCTCGTCTGCACACAAATGTTTTTTTTATTTTTCTTGCTCTCTTTCTCTTTCTCCTTATTTTCTCTCTTTAAATTCTCTCTGCTTGCCTCATTTCTTTCACTTCCAAGTTTTCCTATTTTTCCTTTTTTCATTCACATTCAATCTCTATTTTTGTTTTGTTTCACACTCTCCTTTCTCACTCTTTCCTTCACACTCTCCCCTCTCACTCTTTCCTTCACACTCTCCCCTCTCACTCTTTCCTTCACACTCTCCCCTCTCACTCTTTCCTTCACACTCTCCCCTCTCACTCTTTCCTTCACACTCTCCTCTCTCACTCTTTCTTTCACACTCTCCCCTCTCACTCTTTCCTTCACACTCTCCCCTCTCACTCTTTCCTTCACACTCTCCCCTCTCACTCTTTCCTTCACACTCTCCCTCTCACTCTTTCCTTCACACTCTCCCCTCTCACTCTTTCCTTCACACTCTCCCCTCTCACTCTTTCCTTCACACTCTCCCCTCTCACTCTTTCCTTCACACTCTCCTCTCTCACTCTTTCCTTCACACTCTCCCCTCTCACTCTTTCCTTCACACTCTCCCCTCTCACTCTTTCCTTCACACTCTCCCCTCTCACTCTTTCCTTCACACTCTCCCCTCTCACTCTTTCCTTCACACTCTCCCCTCTCACTCTTTCCTTCACACTCTCCCCTCTCACTCTTTCCTTCACACTCTCCCCTCTCACTCTTTCCTTCACACTCTCCCCTCTCACTCTTTCCTTCACACTCTCCCCTCTCACTCTTTCCTTCACACTCTCCCCTCTCACTCTTTCCGTCACACTCTCCCCTCTCACTCTTTCCGTCACACTCTCCCCTCTCACTCTTTCCTTCACACTCTCCCCTCTCACTCTTTCCTTCACACTCTCCCCTCTCACTCTTTCCTTCACACTCTCCCCTCTCACTCTTTCCTTCACACTCTCCCCTCTCACTCTTTCCTTCACACTCTCCCCTCTCACTCTTTCCTTCACACTCTCCCCTCTCACTCTTTCCTTCACACTCTCCCCTCTCACTCTTTCCTTCACACTCTCCCCTCTCACTCTTTCCTTCACACTCTCCTCTCTCACTCTTTCATTCACACTCTCCTCTCTCACTCTTTCCTTCACACTCTCCCCTCTCACTCTTTCCTTCACACTCTCCTCTCTCACTCTTTCCTTCACACTCTCCTCTCTCACTCTTTCCTTCACACTGTCCCCTCTCACTCTTTCCTTCACACTCTCCCCTCTCACTCTTTCCGTCACACTCTCCCCTCTCACACTTTCTTTCGTACTCTCCCCTCTCACTCTTTCCTTCACACTCTCCGCTCTCACTCTTTCCTTCACACTCTCCGCTCTCACTCTTTCCTTCACACTCTCCCCTCTCACTCTTTCCTTCACACTCTCCCCTTTCCATCCGCTACAAGCTGGACTCTTTTTTCACACAGGGTTTGACATGGTTAAGGATCCCTTGCTTTATTGACAGGCTGTTTACAAGTTAAGGATTCCTAACTTTATTGACAAGCTAAGAGCTGTTACCTACATTAGCTCATTTCAAAGCATTTTTATTGTTATGAAACATACAAGTAGGGAACAGGATGAAGTTGGAGCCATCTGTGGGACAACCTTTTCATTTGATCAACTGACTTTATCTCGTTGACATCATAATGCTGTACGAATGTGTTCCAGACTTGAGTCATCCTGGGAATAAATGATCTCTCTCTCTCTTTCCCCTCAGTGTCTCTCCCTCCTCCTCATCTCATATTTTACCCTCTTCATTCTCCCTTTCCTTTTTCCCACTTCACTGTTTTTTACCTCCCTCTCCCTCTTTCTTTCCCCTCACCCGTGTGCTCGCCACTGGACAAGCAGTAGTTCATAGGCCCCTTGAGGTGGGTCCCCTCAGGTGCCTTCAGGTCACCTCAGGTCCCCTCAGCACATCAGACTGAGGGTAATGGGTTACGAAAGGTCGGCTTGGTGGCCGCCAGAGGGCGAGGAAGGGGAAATGATCTCCCGTTCTCTTCCCTCTCTCCCCTTCCCTCTTTTCCCTCTGCTCCCCTCTTAACGTCTACTTACCTTATTTTTTAGCAGTTCTTGCGCTGAGCATCCAGAGATGGAACTCAAGATAATATATATATATATATATATATATATATATATATATATATATATATATATATATATATATATATATATATATATATATATATATATATATATATATATATATATATACATATATAATATATAACTTATATTGTATATAAGAATCACAGAGAAAAAATCATAAGTATCTGAGTGCTTTCGTGTGTTAACAGACGCATCATCAGAGGAACTGGAAAGAATGATCAAGGAAAGTGCATTTTACAGGTTTGTAAGTGAGGTGAAATACCCAGGTGAAGTGTGCTGGAAAAAGGATTGTGATTGTTTGAGTTACTTAGAGATGCAATTGACCAAACGTAGCGGACTCCCACTTACCGTGTGAATTCATTTTGTGTTATATCAGGGTGTGAAAGGGTTCATCTTCTGCGGGTTCGTCTTACCTAGGTTCTCCTCTCCCTCGATAAAAACTGATGATTTCCCATTTCCCAGGAGCTCCATGACCCATACTGGCTTAACTCTTTACCATAAAACAAGCAACGCAAAAAACACGTTTATCACCAGTGGTGTGAAAATCGTTCGCATTCCCAGACACACACTGGTCGTCCACCACCTCTGGCATCAGCTGTCACGCTCTCCCAAGATGGCGTGGATGATGGGTTTGCTTGTGAATGCTCGGCTAAAGGTGTCCACCTGTCCGTATCGCCGAGAGCGTCGTGCATTTCCCGGTGCGCCTCCGAGATTCCCTTTTCACACTGCAGTGCTTTGTTAAAGTTAGTGGCCATAGGTGTCACCTTAAGAACGGTTCCATACGAGTATCTGCAGGCGTCCTTTCTTTGCTTGACGCCTTATCTAAACCTGTTTTTATTTTATATTATAGGATCTCTTCAAGTAAACACAAGTGTCCACCTATTCCCACCCAAAACACGAGGGTATAAACAGCTGTGCGCTGGTTGACACAGCAGCACCACAGGTGTGTACTCAGATGCACCCATGAACTCACAGGGACAAACAGATGCACACGGGAACAAATGGGTGTACGTTGGAACAAACGGGTACAAAACAGGGACCGAGGTTAACATACACTAAAGTACAGGTAAACCATATTTAATCCAGGTGTATATAAAAAAGTAAGTAACAGCTAAGAACACACGCACAAGCCTGGTCCAGGGCCGGGCTTGGGGGTAGAAACTCTCGAAAATGATTTTGTTAAGCAAACCAGGTGACAAGCAATGGACAAATTAAAGACGAAGAAAGAGATTCTAGACAACTTGTAGGGACAACTTCTCGTCCTGGGCAGAGCTGTATCATGAACTAATTCAGCTCTACACATAGCGAAATGTTATCCCAATAAAAGCTTCTTCTGCAACTTGTATTTATCCTCAGACTTGAACAAATATTGAACATATAATAAACAAACTCGTTAGGTAAAGTTGACATCACCTGTGGAGAACAACAACAAACTTACTAAGCAAACAAGCAGCTATGGTTCTCCTAGGATGCGACCCTCAGCAGTTGACTAACCTCTAGGTTTCTAATTGAAAAGGCAGCATGTGGGGTATCTTTTCTCTGGAAACGTTTCGCCAGCAAATGGCTTCGTCAGTTCATTGCGGGGAAATGGTGGAAGACGAGGAGTGTCCCTCAGCCTGGAGTCGATGTGTTCAGTCCATCCATCTTGATGAAACTGCAGCTTATTCACGGAGATGTGACTTATATACTGGCGACAGATGAGGTGTAGGCGAAGTTATCACTGTAAAAATCCACTAGTTGAAGTAGGTCGGGCCTATAGGTTAGGCAAGCTTTTATAATGTCTGCAGTACGTGAGCCCCATCTCCAAGAATATGCTGCAATTTCATTTGATCCAGACTCTTCTTAATATCAGCAAACTTGGTAATGCACTCTCCAATCTTTTATAAAACGCAGTCCGTATCCCACCGAGGTAGGGGAGCCCAAAAAAAGAAAACCAAAAGTTTCTCTTTTTAACTTTAGTGATGTATACAGAAGAAGGTGATACTAGCCCCTTGCTCCCGGCATTTTAGTCGCCTCTTACGACACGCATGGCTTACGAAGGACGAATTCTGTTCCGCTTCCCCATAAATAAGAGAAAATAAACAAGAACATGATCTAGTAAGAAAATAGAAGAAAACCTAGTGGGGTGTGTGTGTATATTCTTGTTCATGTATGTGTAGTGTGACATAAGTATAAGGAGAAGTAGCAAGACGTACCTGAAATATTGCACATTTATGAGACAGAAGAAGGATACCAGAAATCCTACCATGTAAAGCAATTGCAGACTTTCGTTTTACACTCACTTGGCAGGACGGTAGTACCTCCCTGGGCGGTTGCTGTCTACCAACCTACTACCTACATATATATATATATATATATATATATATATATATATATATATATAGAGATATATATATTTATATATATATATATATATATGTCGTGCCGAATAGGCAGAACTTGCGATCTTGGCTAAAATAGCAACGTTCATCTTGCCATATATGACAAGCTAAAATTTGTGTATGCAATAATTTCGCCAAAATCATTCTAAACCTAACGAAAAAAATAATATTTTTCACTGTGTTTGTTTAGTATTAAATTATTGTAAACAATTCTAAAATATATTTAGTTGGGTTAGGCTAAAATAAATTGCGCTAGTTATAATAAGGTTAGGTAAGTTTTCTAAGTTCCTTTTTGTGCAAAATTATAAATTTTTACATCAACATTAATGAAAAAAATATATCTATAAACGTATAAGAGAAAATTTTACAAAGGACTTAATTTTAAATGAGTTCTTGCTAATTGACCAATTTTACATATTCGGCACGACATATATATATGTTTGAAAATAAATAAATAAATAAATAAATATATATATATATATATATATATATATATATATATATATATATATATATATATATATATATATATATATATATATATATATATATATATATATATATATATATATATATATATATATATATATATATATATATGTATATATATATATATATATATATATATATATATATATATATATATATATATATATATATATATATATATATATATATATATATGTTTGTAAATATTTCCCTAGTTCTGCGAAGTCTAAACATTCTAATATTTTTTCGTTGGTCAGTTCATGCGGGAGAGGAGATGAAAACTAATCACCAGCCTGATGCCTGCTACACTGGATGAAGCTCCTAGCTTAGCTGGGCGCCAGAGTATTGTCTGGTTTGGCCGATGATGATTCCAGTGCAGTATCAATTTCCATATATAAAGTACGTACATAAAACGCAGAGAAACTGGCAGAGAGAGAGATATATATATACAGAGAGAAGAGGGTGGGGAGGGAGGGAGATAGATAGGAGAGGAGGGAGGCACGAGATTAAGGAGGCAGCAGGAGCAGGTCTGGTAAAACCATAAGGTGGGTTGCCCTACCGCCCACAGGGTTTTAGTTCTCATTAACTGGCCATCATGAGGCGACTTTGTTGCCTATATCAACACCTCACCGGGGCTGCTGCAGGAGCTGGGGTGTTGGGTGATCCTGGGTAACTGAGGGTCTGGTGTTGGAGAGAACTCGGGTGTTGACGGCAGGGTGTGTTATGATACTGGTGATTTTTTTTTATTAAGCAAAATCTGATACATCTGCAGTGTGCCGTTACCCTATTCTCTGTGATAGCCACACAGTGAGAACAAAATCTAGCTATGTTTTTCTGTCCCATCCCATCACGCAGGATTGGCTGCATACTAGTGTTGAAATCTGTCAGCCTGAGATTGGAGACTTCAGTAAGGTGGTGAAGATATCGTCAGGTATTATAGTAAGGGATCAACAGTAACAAAACCTTCACAGGTTTCGTTCCAACAGAGCTGGAGTTACTATTACTTGGAAATTACCAGAAAAATACTATTTTATTCACAGGCAAGATAGATTTTATATGAGGTTATTTCTGTCATCAGAACGTGCCAATAAAAATTATATTTTAGTGAGAAAAAAAGAGGAGGACAGGAAGATTTTGGAATGCATTATGTGACTAAGAACACATACACAGACACACTGTAATTCATTGTTGCAATTAACTCCGTGAGAACTAACCTGAGCATCAAGAAGCGAACGCTGCTTCACTTGTTCAAAGCAAAACCCACTAAATGCTGTCTGATCCAAGATAAGGCTATCAGGGTTAAGGTACCTTAGTCTCTCATTCATGAATGGGGAAAAGAGAAGGCATTGGTTGTGAAGGGAAAGAGGTATGGAGTGCTAGTGGTGACAGTAGGTGCGGAGCGCTAGTGGTGACAGTAGGTGTGGAGTGCTAGTGGGGACAGTAGGTGTGGAGTGCTAGTGGTGATGAGAGGAGGTATGGAGCACTAATAATGACGGGAGGTTCGTGTAAAAGTAGTGATGACGGAACAGGGTGTAGAAAGATCTGTTTATTTTATTATTTTTTTCAGAAGTGATAACAGCAGTGTTCACTATGATATGCTTTTGCCTTTACCTTTAATATAACTTTGAGTTTCGAGAGTTTTTCTACTGTGACAGCGTGAGAATATAGCCTTCCTATATTTCACTGTCATATTTTGTCACATAGAATGAATTTCCTAATGAAATCTGTCACCCTGAGTTAGGAGACGTCAATAAGGAGTCAAGCATTCCATTAAAGGTTCAATAACTGCGGTAGCTTCAGAACACACTGTTAATAGTGAATTCGTAACAAAGCGCTATGCAAGAAACTTTTACATATACCGGCAGGACTTTGTCAAAAGTGAATTCGTTGACCTTAGAAAACGCTGAGTGACTGACAGGTCTACAGACGAAGGCAAAACATAGCAGCATGAAATCTTCTTCTACCAAACGAGCCCCACATCACTTCTTTCAACAAATAAAAGTTGAAAGCTGACCAACGATACACCACACACTACGTAGCTCTGGTGAAGAGACCACATGCTCAAAATAATCTCCATCGGTCGGACACCTGAAGGCATAATAATGACTCCCATAAACAAGGCTACTCCGAAGCTATGATATAAGTAGTTTAGATAACCGACAAGTTAAAGAATGAGACACTTATGCATTATTTGGACTGAACCATCGACTCCAAGTGAGGGACTCATTACCTCAAACTCCTCCTCATCTTCCACTATTCTTCTCTATAATGGACTGAAGAAACCACTGGCTGGTAAAATGTATCCGTAATAAAGATTCCCAGATGCTGAACAAGTGTCTCATTCTTCTACCTCCAGGCTGTCAAAACCTTGAAAGCCGAGCACTGTACAATGAAACGACATGGATGACAGTCATGATTCAATGTCATGGCCCTATAAGGCTGACTCTGTGAACATGGCCAATTACCCGGTCAGAGGCAGGGTCAGCATCAAAGTCGGTACTCATACAAGACATTACGCGGCAATGGACTGTACGAACAAATTCAAACTGAACCCCCCCCCCAAAAAAAAAAATCCTCGGTGCTCAGTTTTCAAGCAAGAGATAAATACATGGAATCTCGGAATGGTCGCTCTGGGTGATAGTAGAGCTGGAGAGATCAGCATCACTTGAAGTTGAAGATTGAGACACTTATGCACCATATGGGAATCTTTATTTAGGAAACGTTTCGCCACATAGTGGCTTCATCAGTCCAATACAAAGCAGAAAGGTGCAAGGAGAGGAGATTGAGGTAATCTGTCCCTCAGCCTGGAGTCGATGTGTTCAGTCCATCAATCTTGTAGAATGTACAGCATAGGGTCGTAGACGTGGCTTATATACTCAATCTCCTCCTCTCCTTGCACCTTTCTGCTTTGTATTGGACTGATGAAGCCACTATGTGGCGAAACGTTTCCTAAACAAAGATTCCAATGTGGTGCATAAGTGTCTCAATCTTCAAAACCATTCATCACATCACTTGGAGTGCCTTCGATACCCGATCTCAAGCATTACGATTCCAAAGATCCGTACTACGGCCCAAGGGCGCATCAGGAGGATGATGGGGTATATCCATCAACCCATTATTCAATCAACACATCTGAGAACCACATAGAAATCCCAACTTGTCGACAAGAAGAAATCTGCATATCAAAAAATCACAGACAGACACAGAACAACTCGACCTAATACACAGCCCAACCCACCGTCACACAATAGCAACCCTCTCACACCTGCACCACTACAAAAAAAATAAAAACTCTCCACCTCTACTCTTGCACCACAGTAACCCTAACCCATTGTACATTATCCCTCTCCTCGTCCCTCCCTTGTTGCTCAAAAAATACCAGTGCATAACAACAATCCCCCCTGCATCACCACTACCCTTACACCACAGAAACAACAATAACCCCCTCCCCTCAGCACCACAGCAACCTTCCATCACCCTCAAGCCTGTAAGAGAACAACGAACTTCCACCACTTTTAAACACTATTACGAATCAAACCTGGAGGATCTCACTCTCCCTCACCCAAATAAAGATGAAAGGAAGTATGCACTGAACTGCATTGATATTCGGCCTCCGGTAAAAGCTTCCCGTGATAAAGATGCTAAACAACTATCCATATTGGAAGGGTTGATAACGAAGATCTTCGCAGTCCTCGCACTAGTTCAGACCATTGACGTAACATGACCAGATTGGAACCCAGTTCCAAGTGTCAGGAATGGAGGTGAACATAGAGTAAATGTTTCGCTGACAAAACAACGCTCAGAGACTGAATAGTAAAATCCTCCTAAGTAAAGAGGCTTTTATTCAGGAACACATCAGATACTCTCAATACAAGTGAGGGGTTGGAAGCCTGGCAATGAAAGTAGCTTATCAGTCTCGCGACTAGGAGGATCGATCCTACACCATACTTAGTGCTGGATAACTCAAATGGGCTTAGCCCCTCTAAAGATAATTAGTAATTAACAATAATAATAACAATAATATAACTATGAACAAGAACAATGCAAGAGATCTTGATCTTGCCCACAGTTCAAGAGAGAATACCAGGGTACTATGCTAATCACAGCCACTATGATTGTGACAAGAGGCATAACAATTTTAGTAACACTGTCCTAGACATTATCAGTGACACCTCATGAAAGTCAAGTACTCTCTCACATAAACAAATTTAGTACCGAGTAACCTTACGTCATCAAGAACATGAATAATAAGGAGTTGTCAGTGAGTCTTTTAGCAGGTTATTGAGACGAATACAAGAACAGTATTACAATTAGTTTTACTACTGCTACACTTGCTAATACATATTTACTAAAATTGCCAAGTGAAAATAAAAATACTGTGTACATGACCAAATTTGGCATGCGAGACAGAAAGGGGGAAAAAGTGTAGGGAGAACTGAAGAGAGAGAGAGCGAGGAGGGGACAGTAGATAGGTTAGTATCGGGAGAATGGGAGGCATAGAAAGAGGGACAGGCAGGGAGAGAGGAGGAGGAGGAGGGAGAAAGAAAGATAGAGAGAGAGGACTAGGAGGGGGCTTATCTTGACCACTTTCCCAGGGCGTGGTAATCCTGACAACACAATAGTGGCGCCACGGTAAAGAGCTGTCGCCCCAGTCTAATACCTCGAGCAGAGGGACGCCAGCCACCTCTACACAATGTTCGCAGTTTTACCTTCAGAATATCGACGTGATCAGCTTTTCTCACTCGAAATATTGACGACTCTATAGTTTTCCAGGATACCGCTTTTATATGTTTTCTAATAATCAGGTATCCCCCGAAAGAATATCTTACAGTGACGGAGTTTTTATTTCTTCGTCCAAGGTTTTCGTTTATAACGATAGGTTTAAAATTTTCAGCAGTGGTGCACTGTAAACAGGAACAGGTTCCTGAAACTGTTGGCATGTTCAGGTACGATCTAGTCAATTTAATATACACGATTTTTAATTTTGGCTTCAATAAAACTAACTAGTGTACCTTGTTTTGAAGTAAGTTGGGATTATTATTGAAGTGTGTTAATACCAGTTTTCAAACTTTTTAAAACAATGTGATATTATTTTCCTTGAAATATCTTGAGTATACTTCAACTGAACGTTTAAAGTCATTAATTACTGATGCATCTTAGGAGAAGAAAGATATTCTAGAAGTTTAGGTTGTGAAGGTTTAAATTTATCAGTATACTAGCATAGACAAGGACAAAATAACCTGGAGTTGTGCAATAACTCGAGAATGCCTCTTTTGGTAAGACTGAAACTTTAATCTTGGTATGTTCTGCTCAGTGAAAGAGCCACAATTGTTACCCACCATCCCTCACTTCACACGAATATAACATCATGACACTGATTACACAAGTACATAGGCATGTATTATGCACATATATATACATTACATTATATTTTGTGGACGCCCTTTTTGCGTGCGTTGAAGTAGACGGGGTTGGTCGTAGGGAATACGGGAATTCGTCTCTCTGATCGCTTCTCTTAGTGACAGAAACTCGCCATCCTTTCACAACTGTAGGGGATAAAGAATTGTAGTGTATGTGAAAAGTGTCAAGAAATTAAATGTTGGTGCCCGCAGCTTGGAAATACTGAGGTGAGTGCTGTGATGAAGACTGTATTTAACACGAGATGAAACCACCGTAAGCAGTGAGGGGATACTGGGAGAGAGAGAGAGAGAGAGAGAGAGAGAGAGAGAGAGAGAGAGAGAGAGAGAGAGAGAGAGAGAGAGAGAGAGAGAGAGAGAGAGAGAGAGAGAGAGAGAGAGAGAGAGAGAGAGAGAGAGAGAGAGAGAGAGAGAGAGAGAGAGAGAGAGAGAGAGAAGTGGGAGAAAAGAATAGGAAGACGAGGGGCGGTGGAATAAAAGTGGTTATAATGGAGGATAGGTGGTGGGGGTGGGGGTGGTGGGTTGTAAGTAAAAGAGAGTGAAAGCAAACGAAGTTGCTAAAGATTAAAAAAAAAAAAAAGAGGAATTCAGGATTATCAGTCACTGCCTCGTCCAATTACACCAAAAGAAGCTCCTGGAACAGTTCTTTACCAGATTTAAAAAAAAAAAAAGGTAAGTTTTTATGTAGGTACATCCGCAGTGTGTTGTTGATGCTTCAGCTGAGATCAAAACCCAAAATAAAAACTTTTAGATGTTAGATCACTGTACTTCCACTTTTTTTTTAACTTTCCTTTACATATCATTAGCATTTAATAAAAAATTAACGTATAATTATTATAATATAATTATTGTTATAATTATTATTATTTATTATATTTATGGGAAAGTGCTAAGTCCGTAGGGATCATACAGCACTAAAGAAATCAGAGGCAGTCAGGTTTTATTCCCTGTAAGTACAAGAGCAGCTCCAGTTCCCTAGATGAAGATCCCTTCACTGGCGTCCAGACACCTCACGTGTCAACAGTCACACTGGAAGCACAAGGCTTCGAAACGCAGCATAGACACTGAGCATGCTTGCATGTGGGCCTCCCCCCCTCCCTCCTCCCCCCTACC
>NC_091316.1:13300869-13320869 GCF_038502225.1 Cherax quadricarinatus
TTCTGTATGCAATATTTTTCTTGAAATATCTATTACAAGGTGACCATTTTTCCATCCTCAACCAAAAATTATTGCCGTGAATGATGTGTTGGTAAAATGCATTCGTGTGTCATGTATTTTTCCTCGAAGTACATGCAAACAGCGCAAATATTTATAAGCTTGTTTCCCATACATATCTTCCAGTGGGAGGCCATTTAGACGCCAGGGATCAACACACGTCAGGTCACGTGATAACAAAAGGCCCAGCGCCGTGCCTGCACCATTAAATTGAAGGGTGGGAAGCGCGAGATGCTGATGTTAAATGATTCCACATTAAGTTAATGGACAGTAGGATCATCTCCAGCCACCATAACAGGACAATGAGAGGAGCAGAAGCGTATTGTCACGTTATGTTGTGCGGCCGGTCAGAAAAGAGCTCCCACACACCGCTTCTCTGGGAACATGTGCTTCCCTCCTTACCCCCGGGGTATGTTTTATTGAGGGGTGGGTTGTGTCTAAAGACTTACCGGGTGGGAAAAACATCCTGGTGAAGACCATGGAAAACACTCGAACCTCATGTTATGTGTATTCCATAAATGCGATAAGGATTAAAGGATTTTTGTACGAATCATTCGATTTTATTTGTTATAATTATACAACTGGTATACAATCATATGTACGTCTTGAGTCATGTACATGATTTACCACGTCACCATGTCTTATGTGCTGAAACAATGATAAAATAATATAAACCATAAATATGTGAACATGGCCATACAAAATAATATAAACCATAAATATGTGAACATGGCCATACAAAATAATATAAACCATAAATATGTGAACATGGCCATACAAAATAATATAAACCATAAATATGTGAACATGGCCATACAAAATAATATAAACCATAAATATGTGAACATGGCCATACAAAATAATATAAACCATAAATATGTGAACATGGCCATACAAAATAATATAAACCATAAATATGTGAACATGGCCATACACGCAGTCAATATTGAAGCACGCATGCAAACGTTCGTGTCATGTGCGTCAAACTCGCGCGTAATCGTGAATTTGGTGCGCTTGTACGCACAAACAACGCTTCTTGACTCCCTCAGCACACGCACTATCTCCTTTAATGCCATTATGTCGACTTATACGGAGTGAATATTAACACACTACCTTATATCAAGGGCGTAGAGCAAACCCGTGTATAACGACGATCTCACTCACCCTCTCTCTCTCTCTCTCTCTCTCTCTCTCTCTCTCTCTCTCTCTCTGAGAGGAGGAGAAGGAGGAGGAGGATTAGTAGAAGAGAGCAATAGGAGATAAGAAAAGTAAGAGCATGATGAGGAGGATAATAAATAGGAGGATGAGAAACCCTTTATAACCTCCATCCACCATTTTCGTTATTTGGTATCCCATGGAAGGAGATTTCTTGGGAACGCCTTTTCCGATCGGCTTCAAACTTACGAAGCAAGTGTATCTTAGAAGATAGTCCGGATTACTACTAGACTGTGTAGGCGCCATTTTTCCCATTTTTTTTTACTTCTCAAGCTGTACAAGGATGGGACCTATGGGAAATTTTCCGGAAATATATATATATATATATATATATATATATATATATATATATATATATATATATTACAGAATTGTAGAGCATTAAAATCCATGTATGATCACAAGGTCTGTGCCGCGGGGGCGTCGACCCCCGGAACACCCTCCAGGAAGATGAAAATTAAACCATGTACTAATAATGAATACCTGCAATTCTCACATCGTATTGAGGTTCGATAAATTGTAGATTAGTCTACACTGGAGGAGAAAATTAGTCTAAACTGGAGGTGAAAATTAGTCTAAACTGGAGGTGAAAATTAGTCTTAACTGGAGGTGAAAATTAGTCTACACTGGAGGTGAAAATTAGTCTACACTGGAGGTGAAAATTAGTCTACACTGGAGGTGAAAATTAGTCTTAACTGGAGGTGAAAATTAGTCTACACTGGAGGTGAAAATTAGTCTACACTGGAGGTGAAAATTAGTCTACACTGGAGGTGAAAATTCTCACAGCATTCACAATGTTTACAATCTTACTTCTCACAAATGTCTTATTTTATCGTTAGAACCTTTAAATTTACACAATTTACAAATTACGTTTGATGTGTTATTTTGGGTGTGGCAGTCCATGAAAAACGGATACCAGAGGTGCATCTACCTCCAAGGGAGGTTCCGTGTGACTTTGGATACCAGAGGTGCATCTACCTCCAAGGGAGGTTCCGTGTGACTTTGGATACCAGAGGTGCATCTACCTCCAAGGGAGGTTCCGTGTGACTTTGGAATGTACAGGTTCCAATTTGCAAAATTTATTGTTGAAATGGTGGAATTTATTACCGTGCGGTTGATGGAGAATATTTCTTGTGATTTTCTTCAATTTTTCAATGATGGAAAAGTTTCTGATTGAATTTTGGGATACGTAGGCGCTATTTTGTCAGTTTTTTTTTTCAACAAATTGGATATTAGTTTTCGGGGGATTTCGTTAAGCTATGCGGGAGAATTTAGGCTGTATCTAGCTGATTTTAGGCTGTATCCGGAGGAATTTAGGCTGTAACAAACGGAATTTAGGTTTATCCAACGGAATTTAGGCTATATCCAGCGGAAGTTGTCATTATCCTTGTCCATTCTCGTTCTAGCATGTGCTGTAGTGTTTCCCTGTCATTTATCATTGTTTCCGTGTCTCTTGTTCTCCTCTTTGTTTGCCCTTCTCACTATCCATCCTCATCCCTCTCTGTTCTGTCTGTCTGTCTGTCTATCTGTCTGTCTGTCTGTCTGTCTGTCTGTCTGTCTGTCTCTCTCTCTCTCTCTCTCTCTCTCTCTCTCTCTCTCTCTCTCTCTCTCTCTCTCTCTCTCTCTCTCTCTCTCTCTCTCTCTCTCTCTCTCTCTCTCTCTCTCTCTTTCTCTCTCTCACTCACTCACTCTCTTCCATTAATTTCTTTCACTCTTTGTCGTCCTCTCCCTCTTAACCATTACCTTTTCGTCAGTCCTAAATCCTTCCCTCACTTCTTCTCTTTCTACTTCCTTTTCCACTCTTCCCATCAGTCACACTGTCCCCTCTCTTCCTCCCTCCTTCCCCTCTGTCTCTGCCTTTCTCTCCCTCTCTTCCTCTCCCACTTCCTTTTATCCACAGAAGTTTACCAGGGAAAAGTGCGTTGGGAGGGTCCTAGTAATCCCCTTTTGTCAACTCCGACTTCACCTCTCACCGGATTTTCGGACACTAGCCTTTACTATTTTTATGATATATATATATATATATATATATATATATATATATATATATATATATATATATATATATATATATATATATATATATATATATATATATATATATATATATATATATATATATATATATATATATATATATATATATATATATAAGTAGACCTATAATTGTCACATAACTAACAATACCTATTATGTAAATTTTCACCTCCTCGATCTAATAAAGAAAAGTAAAAAATACACGATTTAGAAACTCAATATTTTGCGTAAATCCACGAAAATTGAAAGATGGGGTTTTTTAATGATGCTTTAAGTAAATAAGAAAAATCATCCCTAAGTAGTCCAAGCGTAAGTGCGAGGGGTCCCTGAGGCTTCCCAGAGCCAATTGCGTGGCAGCAGTTAATCACATTTATGCGTCACAAAAGTCTTAGTGCCATTAAATATTGCTTTGTTGGGGGGATGCAGTGTGGGAATGGACTAACTGGGGGAATCTAGGGAGGCAAATCATTTTTCATATCACTGAGATCACTGGCCCTGGGAAGATACCTGGAATCCTAGTGCCGACGAGATGTTTATAAAAACACAGCGTTTCGCTCGAGGGTAGTTAAGCTAAACGTTGTCTTGAAGGAGAAAGGAACAGAAAAGGCACAATACCGTGACTGGAACTATACACAAATAACCCGCACGTAGGGGACTGAAACTTATGGCGACATTTCGGTACGATTGTGTGATCATTTAATTGTCCAAGTCGGGTAGAAACGTCGTCATAAGTCAGTCTCGTACGTGCGGGTTATTTGTGTAAGCGTTGTCTTCATAAAGCCTTGCACTACTCTTATGTATTATCCATCTAAGGGGAAATAAATGAGGTGAGGGGTCGCCACGATACCTTTCTCTCACATCCTCGGTGAGGTGAAGGGGAAATTATCTTTTTGTTTAATGTCAAGCAGCTATGAAGCTGCTTAACATTAAGCGACACAATTGAAGAGAAAATTGAGAGAGACGTTTCGCCCGTGGAACAAGCCTCTTCATTACTGAAGAAGTCTGTTTCAAAGGTGAAACTGCACCATAAAGTGTCTCTGTAGGTGTGTTTTTCTTCATTTATCTGCATGAGGCTTCATCCTGTACACTATTCGTATATCTCATAACAAAAAAAGGCTTAACCTAACCTTGTAAAACGCTGTGTAAAAAAAGGTGGGGGGGGGGGGGGGAGGGGATTCATAGAAATAATAGACAACACTAAATTGCAGCGGAAGCAATTCTCAAGGTCTCAATTTGAAATTTAAGCCAGACGCATCGGTCCGTCTTGGAGTATAATCGGGGCAGCCTTGACTTCTGAGTAGTCAAGAAAAGCCCCGAAACTTTAGCTAGTTATCATTCCCAGTTTGCAGGCGTAACGTGATAGATAGTAACTCACTTCAATCGTTTGTTGTGGAAGATGTGGGAGTGAAAATGCAAATGCAAATAGTGAACACAAATCATTTTCTTATGGGAGGATAGGAAGAGGCAATGAGTTTATTTAGTTATTAATGTTTTCCTTTATTGGATTAGGAGAAGAGAGTTATGCGAGGAGGAGGGAAGCCATCTTAAATTATGTTTTGAAAGGTTTAAAGCAACACTGAAAAGAAAAGGGTGGATATTCCCCGTCTCTTAGACTCCTGCAAATGGAAAATGAAGATTGAAATATAACATTCATGTCACTTTCCTTCAGCATCTCTTTGTATCTGCCTTTTACTCTCGCTTGCTCTCTTCTGCTTCTTTGTTCGTGACTTCTTTCTGTTACTTGCTTTCTTATGCGTCTTTGTTCCCTGTCCTCCTCTTATTGTCACTTGCTCTCTTCTGTCTCTTTGTTCCGTGTCGCCCCCCTTCCCGTCTTTCATAACTGATTTCCCACTTCCTGCCTCCAGCGTATTTTTGCTCATTCCTTTCTCACTGAGTTTCCCTTTATCTGGGAGTCGACCCGTGCGAGGTAGACGCAGCGATCTCTTATCAGATTTATGTGATCGCTTATTGTTATAGCTTTGTGAACAATTTGTTGATGCTTAGATAGTGTGTGTGTGTGTGTGTGTGTGTGTGTGTGTGTGTGTGTGTGTGTGTGTGTGTGTGTGTGTGTGTGTGTGTGTAAAATGTAGATATTTATGTATGAACGATGTAATATATATATATATATATATATATATATATATATATATATATATATATATATATATATATATATTCTCATGGCGAGTGAGTCGTAAAACTCAATCGCCATGGGTTCAAACCTCACCCGTTCCGTGGTTTGTTTTCAATATTTTTATTACGATTTTGTGAGTTATATACTGTATATGCATTTACGATGTATAAGATTACTCAGCCAAAAAACCATCCAAAAAGACCTAATTCTCTAACAGAAGAACACTGTCACCAAGACTTCAATATCCAACAGAAAAAAAATTCAAACTCAAAAAAACATCGAACTCAAAAAGCCTCAACATTCCGTCACGTCTGCAGCCTCCAACCAAACGACACCTAAAAATGAAGTCTCTCTCTTCCCCCAAGTTAAGGTTCTCTCTAAACTGCCGGCTGCGGGGCTAGGAAATTCACTAAGAGCCGCCTGAGTTAAGGAACTTTCATTAGAGGGAAGGAGAATCTTACATACAAAGTAACCCTGCGTAGCTCCGGTCAGACGCTAACCCGCCTAGCTTCGGGGGTTTAGGGAAGCATTCTACTTAAGTGTGCTCTTTCAAACACGTAACTATTTCACCTAGTTGTGGTTGCGGGGGTGGATTCTCAGCTCCTGGCCCGGCCTTTCAACTACATACGGCGGTTGAAAAAAAAATTACACGTAGAAAATTTTATTGAGGCAATTTATTATCGGTCTATTAAAGCATTATCAAGTCAGTATTGTAGGAAATGAACCATTTGAATACTACATGCAACTGGTTCACTAGCTCCCAGTCTGGTGAACCACTTCATGTAGATCCTTAGAACAAACACTACGGAGATTATTTTAGCTACATTCCAGCTGTGTGTGTGTGTGTGTGTGTGTGTGTGTGTGTGTGTGTGTGTGTGTGTGTGTGTGTGTGTGTGTGTGTGTGTGTGTGTGAGTACTCACCTAATTGTACTCACCTAATTGTGGTTGCAGGGGTCGAGACTCGGCTCCTGGCCCCGCCTCTTCACTGATTGCTACTGGATCCTCTCTCTCTCTGCTTCCTGAGTTTTGTCATACCTCTTCTTAAAACTATGTATGGTTCCTGCATCCACTACTTCACTTGCTAGGCTATTCCACTTGCTGACAACTCTATGACTGAAGAAATACTTCCTAACGTCCCTGTGACTCGTCTGAGTCTTCAGCTTCCAGTTGTGACCCCTTGTCCCTGTGTCCCCTCTCTGGAACATCCTATCTCTGTCCACCTTGTCTATTCCCCGCAGTATCTTGTATGTCGTTATCATGTCTCCCCTGACCCTTCTGTCCTTCAGTGTCGTCAGTCCGATTTCCCTTAACCTTTCCTCGTACGACATTCCCTTGAGCTCTGGGACTAGCCTTGTTGCAAACCTTTGTACTTTCTCTAACTTCTTGACGTGCTTGACCAGGTGTGGGTTCCAGACTGGTGCTGCATACTCCAGTATGGGCCTAACATACACAGTGTACAGTGTCTTGAACGATTCCTTATTAAGGTATCGGAACGCTATTCTCAGGTTTGCCAGGCGCCCGTATGCTGCAGCGGTTATTTGGTTGATGTGTGCCTCCGGTGATGTGCTCGGTGTTATGGTCACCCCAAGGTCTTTCTCCCTGAGTGAGGTCTGTAGTCTTTGTCCACCTAGCTTATACTCTGTCTGCGGTCTTCTTGCCCCTCCCCAATCTTCATGACTTTGCATTTGGCTGGATTGAATTCGAGAAGCCAGTTGCTGGACCACATATCCAGCCTGTCCAGGTCTCTTTGCAGTCCTGCCTCATCCTCGTCCGATTTAATTCTTCTCATCAACTTCACGTCATCTGCGAACAGGGACACTTCAGAGTCTATTCCTTCCATCATGTCGTTCACATATATCAAAAATAGCACTGGTCCTAGAACTGACCCCTGTGGGACCCCGCTCGTAACAGGCGCCCACTGTGATACCTCTTCACGTACCATGACTCGTTGCTGCCTCCCTGTCAGGTATTCCCTTATCCATTGCAGTGCCCTCCCTTTTACGTGCGCCTGATCCTCCAGCTTCTGCACTAATCTCTTGTGGGGAACTGTATCAAAGGCCTTTCTGCAGTCTAGGAAAACGCAATCTACCCACCCCTCTCTCTCGTGTCTTACTTCTGTTACCTTGTCATAAAACTCCAGGAGGTTTGTGATACAAGATTTGCCTTCCATGAACCCATGCTGGTTTTCATTTATAATCTTGTTCCTTTCCAGGTGTTCGACCACTCTCCTCCTGATAATCTTCTCCATGACTTTGCACACAATACATGTCAGAGACACAGGTCTGTAGTTTAGTGCCTCGTTTCTGTTTCCTTTCTTAAATATGGGTACTACATTAGCTGTCTTCCATTTCTCAGGTAGTTGCCCAGTTTCAAGGGATGTGTTGAAGATTGTGGTTAGAGGCACGCACAGCATCTCTGCTCCTTCTCTAAGGACCCATGGGGAGATGTTGTCCGGTCCCATCGCCTTTGAGGTGTCAAGGTCACTTAAGAGCTTCTTCACCTCCTCCTCAGTTGTTCATATGTCATCCAACACTTGTTGGTATATTCCCTCTTGATGTTCCCTTCTGTGCTGTCTTCACACAGCCCTTCCTGTCTCTACTGTAAAAACTTCCTTAAATCTCCTGTTCAGCTCCTCACATACCTCCTGATCATTTCTTGTGAGTTCTCCACCTTCTGTCCTTAATCTGATCACCTGGTCTTTGACTGTTGTTTTCCTCCTGATGTGGCTATACAACAGTTTCGGGTCAGTCTTGATTCTCCATGCTATGTCATTTTCATACTGTCGCTGGGCCTCCCTCCTTACCTGTGCGTACTCATTCCTGGCTCTGCGACTGATCTCCCTATTTTCGTGTGTTCTCTGCCTTCTGAACTTTTTCCATTCTCTATTGCACTTTGTTTTTGCCTCCTTACACCGTCGGGTAAACCAGGGGCTCGTTCTGGTCTTCCCGTTGTTACTGTTGCCCTTGGGAATAAACCTTTCCACTGCCTCCTTGCATTTTGTTGTTACATATTCCATCATTTCATTTACTGGCTTTCCTGCCAGTTCTCTGTCCCACTGGACCTCCCGCAGGATAATTCTTCAACCCTATGTAGTCCCCTCTTTTATAGTCAGGCTTTTCCCATTCAACTCCTGTTATTCTCTCCACTTGCAGCTCTACTATGTATTCAAAGCACAGAACCACGTGGTCGCTAGCTCCTAGGGGACTCTCATACTTGATGTCCTCAATATCTGAGCTGCCCAGGGTGAACACAAGGTCCAATCTTGCTGGTTCATCCTCCCCTCTCACTCTGGTAGTGTCCTTAACATGTTGGTGCATGAGGTTTTCCAGCACCACGTCCAACATCCTGTGTGTGTGTGTGTGTGTGTGTGTGTGTGTGTGTGTGTGTGTGTGTGTGTGTGTGTGTGTGTGTGTGTGTGTGTGTGTGTGTGTGTGTGTGTGTGTGTGTGTGTGTGTGTATGTGTGTGTATGTGTGTGTGTGTTTGTGTGTAAAGTTTTGAATGACTATTTGTAAGGGATTTTCATTGTTACATATTCATTCGCCTCGGACATTATTCAGTTGATGAGTGAAACCTGAAAGTCCGTTTAATAAATTAGGAGGACCTCAGTTAGTAGTCGAAATAAACAGACGAAAAGAATAAACAGTAAACAGGTGACGTCATAATATGCAGAACAACCACTGTGAAAAGAATAGCGAAATTCTAAATGCTTTCGTGATAACGTTAGAAATCACGAAATCACTTTTAATTTCATTATTTTTTCAAAGTGGTTGCTCTGCATACATGGAATTTTACTATTTTTCTGTGAAAATAGTAGAATTCCATGCGCGTTCGTGATTTCTCACTTTACCAAAGAACTGTAAAAATAAAAGATAAACAGGAAAGCATACATGGACGAGACTACATCTCGCGGTGTTGTAAGGTGACCGCGAGATGTAGCCTCGTCGTTACATGCTTTCCTGTTTATCTTTTATTTTTACAGTTGCTTGATGTGAGAAATCACGAAAGCACTTCGAATTCTGCTATTTTTCACAGTGGTTGTAATTATAGAAAGCTAGTGTTAAAGCGTGACACGTGGATATTTACACAGGTTGGGATACATAAGCTGTGTTACATGATCCAGGTGTCATTATCAACTTCAACACACACACAAATAAGCTGAGTTTAGCTGCTGCGCAACGCAGCTACAACTTACCTTCATCACCTCTAATTTTAATGATACTTTTCCAGTAAATATTTATACTAGTCAACTATACTGTAAATTATGTCACGTACCTGAATTTTTATGTCACTTGCGTGAATTGTTTAAGTTATTGTCTGAATTGCAGTGTCGAATAACTGAATTTTTGTTTCTCAAGATTTAACTTTTAAAGTGGTAGTGTTTTTTTTTTTTTATCGGATTTTTAATGAGCCGGAAATTTTGAATTGAAGTAATTGATTATTTTAACCCAACGCTAGAATTCTTGAATTATTTTCAGCCGAACTCGTTACATAAAATGTACAAAAAAGAATATGATAATGATTATAAGATATAATGAAAAACTATAGGTTAAAGAATTCTCAGCAATTCTTCAGTGAGAATACAGCACCTCAGCAAACAGCTGGAAGAACAGCAAGGATTCCTGTATAAATGTATAGACAAACGCAGACAAAACGAGAACAGTAAAACGTACATAAAACAGTTCATGGCTACGCATAATTAGTACTCAGACTACCCTGGGCGTGCCATGCCTGGCTGAACAGCCATTCCTCTCACACAGGAAGGTGGCGATGGTGCCCTGGTATGCCCATATCACGCCTGCAGGTGTCGCCGGGTATCCTCTCCTGCCACCTAAGGTGAATTTTTTTCTTTTAGCAAAATTGGATACGTCGGTAGTGTGCTGCTACCTTCAACGTTATAGTTACATACTGGGAGCAAAAGCTAAGCTATGTTACCCTGTCATATGCCACTACACAGGATGGAGGGGCGGCGGCGGCACATTCACAGTCTTGAAATCTATCTGGTTGAGTTGGGAGGCTTCAGTAGGGCAGAGGCCTTGCTGGTATATTTTACGATACGCTGGTGAGGGGCTCTTGATCCAAAGATCTGGATCTACTTACCTTTTCCTCGGATCGCGTCTGAATGACTCCCATTTTCCCAGGCGATGAATGACCTCTACTGGTTTAGCGCTCCCCTCATGATTGTAAAATAAAAAAGTTTTCGTTATTGAAGACATACACATCGAGAAGTGTGTATATTTCACTGTATATCTACTGAAAGTTTACTTAAATCCCAAGTTTAGCAACTGAAGAATTTTCTGACAGTGTACAGGTGATAAGAAGCCTTACTGACCCTTGTGTAATTGAAAGACTTACACCATACAATAAACTAGTACATCAAGTGAGCTGTAAGACCTGGTAACCGGGGAAGGCTCTATCCTACGTCAAGAGATTCAAAGACATATGAATATAGTATCACCTACCATTCTACCTACCACCTGTTGCAAGTGTTCTGCTCGCCTTATAGGTGCTGTTCTCAAGAGTTGTTTTACGAGGCCTATATACCCTATCTCTTAACCTCATTAGCTGGCCTTTTATATTTGCTCTAATTACTCTAGAATTTCTAGAGATTCAATAGCAATATTACAGTTCATGAAGGGCTAAACTAGTATGGGTCATTCTGCGGAAGAAATAGTTGAAACTGGAACCTCCATTCCAAGATTTTTCTGAAAGTCAGTGTCACTCATATTTATACTTAATCCTTTGAGATTACTCTCCATGTTTTCGTTGTTGTCTCTGGTGTTTATCCAAGCATCAGGGCGACAAGAATATAAGCAGAGTGAGAGTGTCTTTGTGGAGGAACAAACTCACAGTGATTCCGACAAGGACTGACATGTGATGGAATTTTCTCGGCATACTCTGTACATTCAGAAGTAAGCCACATACTAGCAAGACATGGTCGTAAGTAATCACTGTAAGACTGATCTTGTCGCATTCCTACAGCTGATTTGCCCATTTCTATATATTTAATGCTACATTAATCATTTAGTTCAGGTACCAATATATACAAACTCAAAAATGAAATAAATATAGGTCAGAGAGGAAGAAAGAAGTGATTGTATTTACAGTCTTGGGAATGGTTGTATCGGCAGATCTGTTTATGAAAGATAATGGAAATCACAGAACAAACGAGAGGATTTGTTTTTTAAAAAGCCAAGAAATATGTAGAAATAGTCTTGTAATAGTTGTTAAACAGAAGTAAAGGTAAAAGAAAAAAACATATTTTTGGCAGGGTATTTGCATGGATTTTATTAAGTTAAGAAGAAGAGGAGGAGAAGGCTGCTGCTGCTGCTGCTGCTGCTGCTGCTGCTACTGCTGCTGCTGCTGCTGCTGCTGCTGCTGTTGCTGCTGCAGGAAATGTGTAAATGTTACTCAAATAATAATCAAAAAAAAAATCAGGGTAGAAGATAATGTCGACAGAAAAGGTTTATCAACAGGGAGTATATTTGAAATGGACTGGAGGAGGAGTAGGAATCGTGTCTGAAAGATCTGAAAGAAAGATGTGAAGGAGACTTCCCAGAGGTAGGGGCTTGGACATCCAGCAAACACGTGTGACCGTGCTCGATCCGCGTGAGTAAATACAAGAAGTGTTTAGGAGTTGGCGTGCAGTTGGAGTGTGAGCCACGTAAAACCTTTGACGGGTCTTACTAAAAATGGTTAACTGGACTTGAGCTTTGTGAGATGGTAAATGCATTGTCTGCACTTTAAAGCCGAGTGGGTCAGTGTCTCATCACTGGATTAAGATGTGCGTTAAATTTTGGAAAAAAACAACTAGGCCGTTGGTGTGTGTGTGTGTGTGTATATATATATATATATATATATATATATATATATATATATATATATATATATATATATATATATATATATTTACACACACACATTTTTTTTCTCAAAACCACAAACACGGTTATTGAAGAGAAAGAAAGAGTCAAGCGCTTCTCACAAATCACACATTTTTGCAGGCAGTAAGAGAACATAAAGATTCGCTGATCCCATAAAATGTGGATCCAATCGTATATTTGATCGTAAAGGCTGAAGTAAAACATCAATGTTTCGATGCCATGTCGTAGGTCAGTTTTTTTTTCCGGGGTTGGGGGGGGGGTACACATGCTTCAGTGTCTCGCGACGTGTGTGTTTACCGCGGAATGTTTACTGTCTGTCTGGCTCTGCACCGCAGGATGTTTGTTACATGTTTCTTTACCACTGAATGTTTTGCATATCCGTTTTGACTGTAAGAAGTTTAGTATTTCTGCCTTGACTTCAGAATGTTTAAGAAGTCCATCTTGACTTCAGAATGTTTAACATGTCCGTCTTGACTTCAGAATGTTTAACGTGTCCGTTTTGACTTCAGAATGTTTAGTATAGCCGTCTTGACGGCAGAATGTTTAGAATGAAAAATATTTATTATTCAAGATTTACAGTTGTATTCGGATAATGTAAAAAATAATATTTGATGATTATGTTCAAATGATGATTTTAAGTGATGTCTGATTGAAGCATAAGTTGAAGTGATGTCTGGTTGAGACATATGCTGAAGTGATGTCTGATTGAGACACTAATTGAAGTGATGTCTAAAGCCAAAAAAAAAAAAAAGTAAGTGGTGAAGTCAGATTACGAGACAAAAATAAAACTGAGCGAATATATTTTTGTTGCATACCTATTTTCCTTCCGTTCACAGATGTAGTATAGCCCTAACGGATTTACCTCTTCCCCGTGAACTAAAACATTCCGAGGAAGTGGTGGATGGTAATCTTCGGAGTCATCATTGACAGGTATCCTGACGACTACCTTCCTTCCTGCAGGAGTGGTGGACGGTATTCCCAGCCGTCGTTATAAGACAGGGATAATGATGTATACTTTAATGCTGATCTCATCAAGCTTCCTGCTAATCATCCTTCCTTTAGTGTCATCAGTTCCATCATGAGATTAATTTTCTAAACCTATTTGCCAGTATTAGGTGAATCGAGACTTTTTCTACTCGTATCTGATCATTTGCCATCACAACAATGTGGGGATTAGAACATAAGAACATAAGAAAGAAGGAACACTGCAACAGGCCTACTGACCCATGCGGAGCAGGTCCATGTCCCCCCCCCCAGGATCAGACCAATGACCCACCCCCCGATTATCCCAAAGACCCACCCAGTCTGGTCATCCCCACTCAAGGATGGAGCACTGTACCAGACCCAGCAGCACAAGCTAGTAAGGTTCAACTTACACCCACCCACACCCACTCATGTATTTATCTAACCTATTTTTAAAACTACACAACGTTTCAGCCTCAATAACTGCACTCGGGAGCTTGTTCCACTCATCCACAACTCTATTACCAAACCAGTGCTTTCCTATATCCTTCCTGAATCTGAATTTTTCCAACTTAAAACCATTGCTGCGAGTCCTGTCTTGGCTGGAAATTTTCAGCACACTATTTACATCCCCTTTATTTATTCCTGTTTTCCATTTATACACCTCGATCATATCCTCCCTAATTCTACGCCTTTCGAGAGAGTGCAGATTCAGGGCCTTCAGTCTATCCTCATAGGGAAGATTTCTGATACATGGGATCATCTTTGTCATCCTCCTTTGTACGTTTTCCAGAGCATTTATATCCGTTATAAATTCTGCTGACATCGTTAGACGCTGAGATTAATGAAATAAAGCCGTTGTTTATGAATTCTATAAGATAAACAGTTTCCACTTGCAGGTCTGGCGATCTAGCTTTTTTATATTTCTAATGATTACGTTTCGATAAATCAGTATCGAAATGCCTACCTTGAGTTTTCCCTGAGGTACGTTTATTGTCTTCTCTGAGGATAAGGGTCCCCAGTAAAGTTCTATAGGTGGTACCTTTATATATATATATATATATATATATATATATATATATATATATATATATATATATATATGTAAACATATATATACATATATATAAATATATATATATATATATATATACATATATATAAATATATATATATATATATATATATTTATATACATATATATACATATATATATGTATATATATATATATGGTCAAGCTGAGAAAGTAAGCTTTTAATATCTGTGTTATTATACCTCGTGAAGCTGGACAGTGGTGAGTATGACAAGGATGGTAACACGTTCTCTTGGTTATTTTAAATTAGTCACAGGAGATAGAATATATGAGATTTGTGAATCACTGAGAAATACAAACCAGGTTGTAAAGACCTAGTGACCAACTGTAACAGGAGTTCTATCACTCGCGGTAAGCAGATAAGGTCGACAAGACGCTCAGAACTTCGGTTTATAATGGTTGTGTTTATAAAACCCCTGACCTTCGTGAGTAGCAAGACTCTGGAAACCGGCCACAGATGCCTCAAAAATATATCCAAGACCAAAATAATTAACTGGTGCGAAAGAGTCACTGTAGTAAAGGAATCTTTCCTAGAATTAGCAGACCGGTGAGTGTGACTCTATACATAATGTTACGTAAACCTTCTGAACTTTGTATAAAAAAAAATACGGAAAACTGGTACATGTTAAACTAAACATTGGCATTACACAGAACTTTTTTTTTTTACACTAACCACACACACAATGTTGAGAGCCAGTCTAAACAACAACGGTTTTTCAGTCCAAATGCGTTACAAAGTCATGATGAAATTATCGAAATTAATTAAAAAACACGCCAGAGCACACCACAAAGCTAAACACTGCCAGCCAAAATAATCACTTTACCGCTGAAGTTTCACTGTCGGTTTTATCAACTGCGAAATCGTCTATTTTTCGCTCCGTTGTGTTGTTACCGACATCACACATGTTATTTGCAGATATATATATATATATATATATATATATATATATATATATATATATATATATATATATATATATATATATATATATATATATATATATATATATATATATATATATATATATATATATATATATATATATATATATATATATATGTCGTGCCGAATATGTAAAACTGGTCAATTAGCAAGAACTCATTTAAAATTAAGTCCTTTCTAAAATTTTCTCTTATACGTTAAAAGATATATATTTTTCATTATTGTTAAAGTAAAAAATTTTAATTTTGCACCAAAAGAATCTTAGAAAACTTACCTAACCTTATTATAACAAGAACAATTTCTTTTAGCCTAACCTAACTAAATATATTTTAGATTTGTTTACAATAATTTAATACTAAACAAACACAGTGAAATATATTTTTCTCGTTAGGCTCAGAATGATTTTGGCCAATTTATTGCATACACAAATTTTCGCTTGTCTTATATGGCAAGATGAGCGTTGCTATTTAAGCCAAGATCGCAAGTTCTGCCAATTCGGCAAGACAAGGGTCGGAGACCCTTGGAGCATGGGGCAAGTGTGCTCTAAAGTTCCTCAAAGAGCTGGGTGAAAAGCTCATCATAGAAACCAAGAACCACAGGGCGACCAGCTTCCTCTTTCAGAGACTCAGTGTTGCGATCCAGAGAGGAAATGCCTGCAGCATTCTGGGCACGCGGCCCACCGCCGTGGAGCTGGACGAAGTATTCGAGATGTAGCTCTGAGTTACCTATGTTGTTTTACTTTCTATTGTATCTTTGTGAAGGTTTTGTCAATGTATTTTGTCTTTAAATAAAATATATATTAAATATAAGGGGTGGTAGGAGAAAATTCTCAAGCAGCTTCAGGGAGAACCTTGAGTTTTCCCTGAAGCAGGGTTATTCTTTTCTCTGAGGATGAGGGTCCCCAGGACAGTTCTAGAGGTGGTACCTCCCTATATTTTATATATATATATATATATATATATATATATATATATATATATATATATATATATATATATATATATATATATATATATATATATATATATATATATATATATATATATATATATATACATATATATATTCCACAGTTTGTGCTCAGTACAGAAGCACGAGCTAAAATTGCTTTCAACTGAAACTAACTTCCATAATTTAAAATAAAAATTGCTTTAATAATACTGTAATAACTGAGTTACAGACGCGTTTATTTAGGGCGTGTTTGTGTTTGTGTGTGTGTGTGTGTGTAGTAGTAGTAGTAGTTAGTGGTTACTAATTGTCAAAAGTACTTTGTCGATAGACACTTTGCCTGTTTTGTGTGGTTGTACTCACCTAATTGTTGTTGCAGGGGTCGAGACTCAGCTCCTGGCCCCGCCTCTTCACTGATCGCTACTAGGTCCTCTCTCTGCTTCCTGAGCTTTGTCATACCTCGTCTTCTGATAACTCTATGACTGAAGAAACACTTCCTAACATCACTGTGACTCGTCTGAGTCTTCAGCTTCCAATTGTGACCCCTTGTTTCTGTGTCCCCTCTCTGGAACATCCTGTCTCTGTCCACCTTATCTATTCCACGCAGTATTTTGTATGTCGTTATCATGTCTCCCCTGACCCTCCTGTCCTCCAGTGTCGTCAAGCTGATTTCCCTCAACCTTTCTTCGTAGGACATTACCCTGAGCCCCGAGACTTCCCTTGCTGCATACCTTTGCGCTTTCTCTAATTTCTTGACGTTTTTGACCAGGTGAGGGTTCCAAACTGGTGCTGCATACTCCAGTATGGGCCTGAAGTACACCGTGTACAGTGTCTTGAACGATTCCTTACTGAGGTATCGGAAAGCTATTCTCAGGTTTGCCCGGCGCCCATATGCTGCAGCAGTTATCTGGTTGATGTGTCCTTCCGGAAACGTGCTCGGTGTTATGGCCACCCCAAGATCTTTTTCCTTGAGTGAGGTTTGCAACCTCTGTCCACCTAGCCTATACTCTGTCTGTGATCTTCTTTGCCCTTCCCCAATCTTCATGAATATGCATATGGCGGGGTTGAATTCGAGAAGCCAGATGATAGACCACGTGTTCAACCTGTCAAGGTCTCTTTGTAGTCCTGCCTGATCATCATCTGATTTAATTCTCCTCATTAACTTCACATCATCTGCGAACAGGGACACTTCTGAGTCTGTCCCTTCCGTCATGTCATTCACATATAACAAAAATAGCACTGGTCCTAGGACTGACTCCTGTGGGACCTCGCTCGTCATAGGTGCCCACTGTGATACCTCATCACGTACAATGATTTGTTGTTGCCTCCCTGTCAGGTAATCTCTGATCCATTACAGTGCCCTTCCTGTTGTACACGCCGGATCCTGCAGCTTCTGCGCTAATCTCTTGTGAGGGAACTGTGTCAAAGGCCTTCCTGCAGTCGAAGAAAATGCAATCAACCCATCCCTCTCTCTCTGTTGTCTTACTTCTGTTACCTTGTCATAAAACTCCAAAAGGTTTGTGACATAGGATTTGCCTTCCATGAATCCGTGCTGGTTGTCGCTTATAATCTTGTTCTGTTCCAGGTGCTCCACCACTCTCCTCCAGATAATCTTCTCCATGACGTACTATACACGTCAGTGACTCTGGTCTGTAGTTTAGTGCCTCGTTTCTTTCTCCTTTTTTAAAAATGGGGACTACATTTGCCGTCTTCCATACCTCAGGTAGTTGCCCAGTTTCAAGGGATTTGTTGAAAATTGTGGTTAATGGCACACACAGTGTCTCTGCTCCTTCTCTAAGGACCCACGGGGAGATGTTGTCCGGTCCCATTGCCTTTGAGGTATCTAGGTCACTTAGCAGCTTCTGCACCTCCTCTTCACTTGTGTGTATGTCATCCAACACTTCTTGGTATATTCCCTAGTGGTGTTTCCCTCTGTGCTGTCTTCCCAGAGCCCTTCCCATCTCGTCTGTGAATACTTCCTTAAATCTCGTGTTAAGCTCCTCACATACCTCTTGATCATTTCTTGTGAGTTCCACACCTTCTTTCCTCAGCCTGATCACCTGGTCTTTGATTGTTGCTTTCCTCCTAATGTGGCTATACAGCAGTTTCGGGTCAGACTTGACTTTCGATGCTATGTTGTTTTCGTACTGTCGCTGGGCCTCCCTCCTTATCTGTTCATACTCGTTTCTGGCTCTTCGACTAATCTCCTTATTTTCCTGGGTTCTTTGCCTTCTGTACTTTTTCCATTCTCTGGTGCACTTAGTTTTAGCCTCCCTACACCTTCGGGTAAACCAGGGGCTCGTTCTGGTCTTCCCATTATTTCTGTTGCCCTTGGGAACAAGCCTTTCCTCTGTCTTCTTGCATATGGTTTATTGACTTTCCTACCAATTCTCTATCCCACTGAACCTCCTGCAGGAAGTTCCTCATACCTAAGTAGTCCCCCCTTTTATAGTTTGGCTTTTCCACATTCAACTCCTGTTACCCTCTCCACTTGTAACTCTACTATGTATTCAAAGCACAGAACCTCGTGATCACTAGTTCCAAGGGTCCTCTCATATGTGATGTCCTCAATGTCTGAACTGCTCAGGGTGTGCATGTGTGTGTTTGTGTGTCTGTTCGTATGTCTTTCGTGTTTGTTTCCCGTTTCTTTGATATCTGAGCTTCATCAAGTCCTCAAGTAAAATAAAGATTGTCCTGCGTTACGAGTGTTTATTCCATCATTCCAGTTTTTTTCCGTCTCTTTTTTTATCTCGTTCTTCTGCATACCCAGTTTACTCATCACATTATCATTGCTCATACATTTTTATACTTCAGTATCTTTCTTTTAATATCCAGAATTCTCCATGTACAACAGTGCCGGGTATTCATACATTTTACTGTAACCGTATTTTCCGGCATGTAAGGCGCACGTTCATGGAAGGTGCGCCTTATATGCAGGGCATGTTCATGGAAAAAAAAATATAAAATTTATTACCTGTTTCAAAATGATAGTGACGCATTGGCTGGCAGCTTATCGATACAACGTTTCCACAAGACACCTGCTGTCCCTAGTAGTAAATAGGTACCTGGGTATTAGTCGACTTGTGTGGGTCGCATCCTGGAACAAAATTTACCTAATTTGGCCGAAATGGTCTGCATAACAAGGGGCTTTCAATATAATATGTAACTGATATTAGCTAGATCCATGTAAGTTGTATATGTACTTGCAGAAATAAAAATTATTATTATTATTATTATTATTATTATTATTATTATTATTATTATTATTATTATTATTATTATTATTATTATTATTATTATTATTACAACAAACCGGCCGTATCCCACCTAGGCAGGGTGACCCATAAAGAAAAACAAAAGTTTCTCTTTTTAGCTTTTGTAATGTATACAGGAGAAGGGGTTACTAACCCCTTGCTCCCGGCATTTAGTCGCCTCTTTCGACACGCATGGCTTAGGAAGGAAGAATTCTGTTCAACTTTCCTATGGAGATAAGAGGAAATAAAGAAGAACAAGAACTAGTAAGAAAATTACAGAAAACACAGAGGGGTGTGTGTGTATATATATGCTTGTACATGCATGTGTAGTGTGACCTAAGTGTAAGTAGAAATAGTAAGACGTACCCGAAATCTTGCATGTTTATGAGACAGAAAAAAAGACACCAGCAATCCTACCATCATGTAAAACAATTACAGGGTTTCGTTTTACACTCACTTGGTAGGACAGCAGT
>NC_091316.1:13325869-13365869 GCF_038502225.1 Cherax quadricarinatus
ACACACACACACACACACACACACACACACACACACACACACACACACACACACACACACACACACACACACACACACACACACACACACACACACAGATATATATATATATATATATATATATATATATATATATATATATATATATATATATATATATGGTAGGTTGGTAGACAGCAACCGCCCAGGTAGGTACTACCGTCCTGCCAAGTGAGTGTAAAACGAAAACCTGTAACTATTTTACACGATGGTAGGATTGCTGGTGTCCTTTTTTCTGTCTCATAAACATGCAAGATTTCTGGTACGTTTTGCTACTTCTACTTACACTTAGGTCACACTACACATACATGTACAAGCATATATATACACACCCCTCTGGGTTTTCTGCTATTTTCTTTCTAGTTCTTGTTCTTGTTTATTTCCTCTTATCTCCATGGGGAAGTGGAACAGAATTCTTCCAACGTAAGCCATGCGTGTTGTAAGAGGAGACTAAAATGCCAGGAACAAGTGGCTAGTAACCCCTTCTCATGTATAAATTTCTAAATTTAAAAAGAGAAACTTTTGCTTTTCTTTTTGGGCCACCCTGCCTCGGTGGGATGCGGCCGGTTTGTTGAAAGAAAAGGAAGAATATATATATATATATATATATATATATATATATATATATATATATATATATATATATATATATATATATATATATATATATATATATATATATATATACTTTAATATATACTTTAATGCTTTAATACTTGACGTGCTGTTGGAGTGTGAGCAAAGTAACATTTATGAAGGGGTTCAGGGAAACCGGCAGGCCGGACTTGAGTCCTGGAGATGGGAAGTACAGTGCCTGCACTCTGAAGGAGGGGTGTTAATGTTGCAGTTTAAAAACTGTAGTGTAAAGCACCCTTCTGGCAAGACAGTGATGGAGTGAATGATGGTGAAAATTTTTCTTTTTCGGGCCACCCTGCCTTGGTGGGAATCGGCCAGTGTGATAATAAAAAAAATAAAAATAAAATATATATATATATATACCTTAGCAAACAAACCATAGCAGTTACAATCATACAATAGCTCTTCACTGCATTTAGCTTTGGTTCTTTCAGCTGACAGAGCTGTTGCACCGTCAGTTTGCATCTCCCTCACTTCTTAGAGGAATACAGATAACATGAGGTCAAAGTCTTTACTGAAGGTGAAGTGAGAACTGTCACATCGTAGTGTCACTGGTAGTGGTGGAGCCTGAGAAGTCCTCCAACAATACCATCACAGTGAAGCGTCACTGGTGGTAAAAGCTGAGAAGCACTTCATCATCTCATCATCTTGTGCATCTTGTGCAAAAGCATAAGGATTTGCAAAAGTTCTAACAGCTGGATCCTAAAAGGCTTGGTAGATACGTATGTTTGTGTACAATAAATTTTTGCCTAATAAAATTCTTTAAAATATGTGAAAGCAACGAAAGAAAACCAACACTGGAAGAAGAAATGAAAATCATCTAGGTTTTTCATGTGCATCAGTTCAGGTTACACAAACATTGTCCGAACGCTCTAATTAATGTTTATTCTCCCCTTCCCCTTTTTTTTTATTGGGCATTCCTACTGCGCCTGATAATATGACATGTTTGTTGATGCTGGAGCAGGGATAACAAGCAAGAGGGAGCAGGGGTGATCACTGCCACCCTTACACTCGTCACTGTTCACCTCACACCGTCCCTGTCCATCTCCACCAGACCTGCAAAACTCGTCCCTATCCATTATCAGTCTACCGTCACACTCGCTACAAACAACACCCAGACCTGTCAACTTCCCACAGTCCGTATTCACCTCCAGCAGATGAGACACGTGCAACACTACGATTTATTTGTTTTGGAGACGTTCGACCCACTACTGATTTCATCAGTGCAGTGCAGAGATTAATACTAGAGACGGTGGAAGACATGACGGTGTAGTTTGAGGTGATCAGTCCCTGAAAGGAGGTATTCAATCCATCTATCTATAGTACACCTCACTTTCTTCCCTATGCACCCTAAACACCTATTCTCTCCCGCTACTCACATCAGTCCCTCCTATAGCACATATCACACGGGCCCTATGTATGCTATGGAGAAGGAGCTTAGACACAGCTGAGATTCTACAGTCACTAAAAACAACGGATATAGCCCCACTCCATAAAGGTGACAGCAAAGTAGTAGTTAAGAATTATAGACCAATAGCTTTAACGTCCCACATCATAAAAATCTTTGAAAGAGTTCTAAGAAGCAGGATAGTAAACCACTTGGACTCCCAAAATTGCACAATCCAGGGCAACATGCTTTCAGAGCAGGTCGCTCCTGCCTCTCGCGACTACTGAACCGCTATGATATGGTCTTAGATGCACTGGAAAACAAACAGAATGGAGATGTGGTATACGCAGGTTTTGCAAAAGCGTTTCACAAGTGCGATCATGTGCGATCAAGGTGTAATAGCACACAAAATGCGTGCTAAAGGGATATCTAGCAAAGTAGGCAGATAGATCTTCAACTTTCTAACCAATCGAACACAAAGAGTAGTGGTAAACAGAGTTAAATCGGAAGCTGCCATAGTGAAGAGCTCTGTTCTACAAGGCACAGTACTCGCACCTATCCTGTTCCTCATTCTCATATCAGACATAGACAGAGATTATTATTATTAAAGATTAGCCGGTATTCTCCCGGCCCGGGCCTTTTCACAGAGATGTTAACCATTGCACTGTATCATCCTTTGCAGACGATACTAGGATCTGCATGAAAGTGTCATCCATTGAGGACACGGCAAACCTCTAAAAAAGATATAAACCAAGTTTTCCAATGGGCAACGGAGAACAATATGATGTTCATTGAAGACAAATTCCAACTACTCCGTTATTGAAAACTGGAGGAAATAATAACTAGGACTGAGTATACTACAAACTCCAATCACACAATAGAGCGGAAAAGTAATGTGAAGGACCTGGGTGTGGTAATGTCCGAAGACCTCACCTTCAAGGACCATAACAATGCCACTATCACATCTGCGAGGAAACTGATAGGATGGATAATGAGAATATTCAGGACAAGAGATGCTAAGCCAATGATGATCCTTTTTAAATCACTTGTTCTCTCTAGGCTGGAATACTGCTGTACATTAACATCCCCATTCAAGGCAGGTGAAATTGCAGAGCTAGAGAATGTACAGAGAACCTTTACTGCACGTATAAGTTCCATCAAACACCTTAACTACTGGGAACGCCTGGAAGCACTTGACTTGTACTTACTGGAGCGCAGGCGAGAGGGATGTGTCATAATCTACACCTGGAGGATTCTGGAGGGATTAGTTCCTAATCTACACACAGAAAGTAGGAGCGCCACTGGTACACTAAGAGAAAACAAAATAAGGGTCCGGGGACCAAGACTGTTCAACAGCCTCCCACCAGCCATAAGGGGCATTAGCAATAGACCCCTGGTTGTCTTCAAGAGGGAGCTGAACAGATACCTAAACTCAGTACCGGATCAGCCGGGCTGTGGTTAATACGTTGGACTGTGTGCGGCCAGCAGTAACAGCCTCGTCGATCAGGCCCTGATCCACCGGAAGGCCTGGTCATGGACCGGGCCGCGGGAGCGTTGATCCCCAGAATACCCTCCAGGGAGCACCTCCAGGTAGCGGTAGATGACACTTCTCACAGGAAATTCTACAACCGTGATAGTTCATAAATTTTGAAGTTTCTCTATTTTTTTAAGCTTCTGACTCAAGCTTCTATATTTTTAAAAGTCTCTATAATTTTGAAGCTAATGTTTTACAGAGTCTCTCTGTATTTGAAGCTTTTATATTTTTTTGAAGCACTTATATTCCTGAAGATAATAAAAATTGTAAACTTCTGTAGTTGTTAAACTTCTGTGTTTATAAAATGCCATTTAAGCATATCCATCATGTTTTTTTTTTTCCTTTCATGTGAAATCTCATTTCAACTTAAAATGCATTTTTGTTTTTATCATCACAATTTTCAGTTGTGATTTGATAATGGTCTAAGATGAGCCGAAACTTCGTCCAAACACTTTATGGAGTAGAAAATTGTAACTTACCTTCAGATGCACAAGTCCTTAATAAACATTCTAGGGAATTCATGACTGATTTGTATATCTAGAATAAAAGTAGTAAACCCTTCTTAATGTGCTCTCTAACTCAGTATTTCTACGTATAAAACATCAATTTTTTTATTTACACAGATATGCACCGCATCTCTTACCATGTTCAGGCGGAGAAAAAGTAATATTTATTCTTCTGAAACGTGGCTGGTCGAATGTAGTTGATGTTAGCCATTAAGCTACATAATGAGCCTGTGAATCACCCTGAACACAAATCCAGTGACGGGATCTGGAGGGACCTGCTGGCCCTGGCAGCTGGCCCTGGCCACTCGCCCCTACTGTACTGCTAGTGAATATTCTACCTACGTTACTCACTGCTGTAAGCCAGGTGAAAGGAGAGGATTATGGGCTTCTTTCGCTGTATTATTTTTTTTAATTCTAAGGTTTTTGGTGATCATGTCTGTGTTGTCTCTCAGAGGTTTTGTCTCTTGTTTTCCCCTGATTTGGGGTACAGTGGCGTGAAATATAGATAATATAATAACACTTGAAGCAGAGCAACGAGACGTTTCGTTCAATATCTTTATCACGTTATGACCTGAAAAATTATGCTCTTCTTGAGCAAAGTTTTGTCTCTCCCCGAAGTGCTTTTGCATTATCAGTCTGTTTAGCTCTTCTCACCCTTCTTTCACTTACATTTTCTCCAGGATTTTTCTTTCTTTCACATTTACTAGAGGCTTCAACAGACATATGATTCAAGCAAAGCTGTTTGTTGTCTTCCTACAGTGATGCAGGTTTTCCAAAATTCACATAAAATCTGTGAACTGTCAATTTATTGACAAATTTCCAACTTATATCCCCGATTACTCACAATTAGATATCTAAATTCATATGTGACTGAAAGCGTGTGAAATCATACGTACTTTACATGCGTATGATTACGGGTTTCTTCCTATTTTGTGAATATAATAATAATAATAATACTTAGAAAATTTCGACTTGTATTGATTTTCTAAGAAAAGCTATTTTATCACAAACCATCTTTACTACGCATCATCAGTCAGTCCCTTGAATGAGGGTGATCAGTTACTTAGCCTATTTCAGGATTTTCTAACCTTTATCTTGTACACTATGGCCAAATTTATACCCATCTACATGCTCCCAACTCTTAAAATTTTTGTTAGAAAAAAGATATTGAATTATCATCCAAAATATATTCACTTCACTTTTTGGTAATAATGGCAGAATTACTGATAAAATATTAGGTAAATGGACACAGATGCAACTAATGTAACAGTTTATTGTGGCAACGATTAGATCTCCAGGAGCTTTGTTAAGCATTAGATTTGTAGAACCGAATAATAAGAAATAATGTATATATAAAAGTGCCTCAAGTGCCTCCATTTGCCTAAACTTAACACAACACGTGAATTACTTAGCAGAAAAAAATATATATAAACAGATCAGTAAGACTTTTGGTTTTGCATTTTACTCATGAGAAATCTGGAGCAGCGACGAGGAGTGGTTGGAAGTGTTATGTAATGACATGAGTGGAGAAGTCTGCCTCGCAGAGGTAAGTAGTAACGAAAGAGACAAAGGTATCAAGTGCTTTACGTAACGGCTATGGGACTTAATAAAACATTAGTTTGCCAAAGAATGGCTTCCTGGGGACCGTTCATACACCTGCTGCGGCTCTAATCAGCTCAACTAGACAAGACAACCCTGGCCTAAAGGGCTGAACACCAAAATTACTTGTCCACCTCTACTGAAAAGAAAAAATAGAACTGCCAATTCCCTCATGGTCTTCAAAATACAGAGAAAGATCGCAGTCAGCAGGACTCGAACCCTCTACAGGGAGACGGGCGAGGTTCCCAAGTGACGCTCTTATTCACTCAGCGTTACTTGGAAACCAGTCTTTCTCCGTATATACTCGCCTGTTTCTGTGTGGTGCATTGCATTGCAAGTGTATGGAATAGGTAGTAAGTTGCTAAATGCTGTAAAGAGTTTTTATGAAGATGGTGAGGCTCAGGTTAGGGTGTGTAGGAGAGAGGGAGATTACTTCCCAGTAAAAGAAGATCTTAGACAGGGATTTCCAATGTCACCATGGTTGTTTAACATATTAATAGATGGGGTTGTAAAAGAAGTAAATGCTAGGGTGTTGGAGTTACTTTTTGCTGATGATACAGTGCTTTTGGGGGATTCTAAAGAAAAACTGCGAAGGTTAGTTAACGAGTTTGGGAGGGTGTGTAAAGGTAGAAAGTTGAAAGTGAATATAGGTAAGAGTAAGGTGATGAGGGTATCAAACGATTTAGATAAAGAATAACTGGATATCACAGTGGAGGGAGGGAGTATGGCAGAAGTGAATGTTTTCAGATATTTGGGAGTCGACTTGTCAGCTAATGGGTTTATAAAGGATGAAGTAAACCACAGAACTGATGAAGGAAAAAAGGTGAGTAGTGCATTGAGGTACCTGTGGAGACAGAGAACGTTATCCATGGAGGCAAAGAAGGGAATGTACGAGAGTATAGTGGTACCAACACTTATATGGATGTGAAGCATGTGTTGTAAATGCTGCAGTGAGGAGGCGGCTGGAGGTAGTGGAGATGTCCTGTCTAAGGGCAATGTGTGGTGTAAATATTATGCAGAGAATTCGTAGTGTGGAAATTAGGAGGTGCTGTGGAGTTACTAAAAGTATTAGTCAGAGGGTTAAAGAGGGGGTGTTGAGGTGGTTTGATCATTTAGAGAGAATGGAACAATGTAGAATGACATGGAGAGTGAATAAATCTGTTGGGGAAGGAAGGCAGGGTAGAAGGTTTTGTGGGAGAGGGGCTTGGACTTCCAGCAAGCGTGCATGAGAATGTTAGGAATGAATGGAAACGAATGGTTTCTGAGACCTGACGAACTGTTGGAGTGTAAGCAGGGTAATATTTTGTGAAGGGATTCAGGGAAACCGGTTACCGGACATGAGTCCTGGAAATGGGAGGTACAATGCCTGGACTTTAAAGGAGGGTTTTAAGATATTGGCAGTTCGGAGAGACGTCTAAACTGTCGTATCTGAGCGCCTCTGCAAAGACAATGATTATGTATGAGTGATGGTGAAAGTGCTGCATGATGAAAGTTTTTTCTTTCATTTTGGGTCTTTGTTTTTGAGTCACCTTGCCTCGGTGGGAAACGGCCGATGTGCTCAATCTATCTATCTATCTATCTATCTATCTATCTATCTATCTATCTATATATATATATATATATATATATATATATATATATATATATATATATATATATATATATATATGGTTTCAGGAAGAAATCTAAATGTTCTTCTCTGAAGCCTTTTCATCCACTTCTCCGAGGCTAAGGGTTCCACAATTTGCACGAGAGGTGGACTCCATCTTTATATATATATATATATATATATATATATATATATATATATATATATATATATATATATATATATATATATATATATATATATATAATATATATATATAAAGATGGAGTCCACCTCTCGTGCAAATTGTGGAACCCTTAGCCTCGGAGAAGTGGATGAAAAGGCTTCAGAGAAGAACATTTAGATTTCTTCCTGAAACCATATGAATATTCCACTTCCCTTACCACCCCATCTTTTCATTCTTTTCAGTAATAGGTGTAGTTTATTACATAATGTGGTACAAAATATTTAAGAGATACATTGTTGATATAAAGATGGCATTTACAGTACATGAGGTGTACGTGAGATACATGTCTACTACATATTGTTACGTGTTTATCACTGACTATAATGCGAAAATCTCATCCAGTTCCTCAGAGCTGGGGCGCATGCTCAAGATACAGCAGGCATTACCCCTCTGAACAGCAGTGTTGAGTCGCTGGAACAGAAAACTATCTGCCCTGGGACCCCTAGTTACCCTGATGAGTCTTTTGCCTAACTCCTTAAGGAATTTAGATGCACTCTTTCCCCATGAGCCAAGAGTCTCCGAGCGTATAGGAGCAAACATAAAATGATGGGCAAGTTCTCTGAATTTTCTAGATTTTTGGGGCTCTTTGAAGCTGGCAGCTGCTGCTGCTCCTTCCTCCCTGGTTTATTGGAGATAGGTATCAGCTAAGGTAGATGCACATGCACACCTATTTGCCGTCTGTCCCGGCTTGAAGGGTGATACCATCTGGACGCTTTTGGCTGCCATCAGATCTGCATTGTTGGGGTGGCTGTCTTATTGCTGGGCATCCGGCCTTTTCTGAGGCTCCTCTTGATAATGTTATTAACCTCTTCAGGTCTTGCAATCTTTCCCTCGAGTTTATGGCACAAAAACCATGGTACTCAAATAGGTCTGCTGCTTCACTGTCACAAATACACCAGTGTGTGTGTGTGTGTGTGTGTGTGTGTATGTGTGTGTATGTATTTATTTATATATATATAAATATATATATATATATAGATATATATATCTATATATATATATATATATATATATATACATCCATAGCTGTGTGTGTGACAGCCAATTCCTCTGTCTGGAGATAGGAAAACCTTTCTTCTGAGCAATAATTAGGTCATATTTAATGTCTGTTCTGATGTTCCTGGAGCCTATTTTATAGATAGGATTCTCTAGTGCTTGAAGAACAGACTTGGAAGCTCAAAAGATTATCCCTTACTCTCTCGTTTTAATATATTGGTTGCGAGCTTCAATGCAGCTAGCTCTGTTAGTGTTGAACTGAGCCAGTTATTCAGTCTGATGCCACTAGTCTTTATACATTTATTACGTTTATATACTTTGCAGGTTACTGCAGTGCTGCCTGTAGTTTACTGAACCGAGCCATCAGTGTGTAGACACAAATACATAGTTTAAGACAATGTCTGGATCCACACACTGTCTGTATCAGCGTACTTGTTCTCTCAGTCAGAAGGGTAAGGGCAGTAGTCATAGGGCAGAGTAAATTTTCATCCGTCAGGAGGCCGGGGAGAGGGAAGGAGGGGTCAAAATTCCGCATAAATCATACCACCAATAACGAAATAATCCCACTTCTTTCTAAAGTAATCCTGGCCTCGTGGTCTGGGGGATTACTGACACAGGGAACATGCCTATTAAAACCAACTGGTGGTCAATAGAAACTAAATGGTGGCAGCTGTGGGAGTCTGGCTAGGGATTTGTCTCCCCTGGAGTTCATATATTTTTAAAACCGCGTCGTGTTTTTTTTTTACTTTGTATTTTTAACTCGGTGTTTCTATATATATATATATATATATATATATATATATATATATATATATATATTTATATATATATATATATATATATATATATATATATATGTATATAATGAAAGAGTGAGTGTGTATGACTGAGAGAGTATTTTTTAATACATCGGTAATTTCTCAACAAGGATGAGTAACAGAAGAAACACACTCACTACTACTCAGCAGTCTTTCCTGAAGTGCGCCAACATCACAGTTCAGTTTCCCAACGAAATCGAACCCCAACATCTCTACCCATTTTTTTGAAAGTAAAGGCATTTTATTTGCCGTCTACTGAGTCTGAAACAAAAGCCTATTAATCGCTCAGCAGCCTGGCAGCACTGCTGGACTTTACGTCTCCTGAACTTGTACGATGGCAGGTAATTTTTCCAAACTTCTCTGCATTGCTTCCTTTCTTAATAACTCATGACCCATTAACCACGTTTCCATGGGCAAGTGGGTTAAAATCCTCCGCCATTAACAACACTATCTTCAGAAGTGTCTACAATGTCAGGAGCACAGAAAAAATATTTACGTTCTATTTTCTCTTAGAACATTATGCCATCTGTATAGACGTGTTTTGGTTCTTCTTGTAATTTTTTTTTTCTTTTTCGCTAGAGATCAAGTCAAAAAAAAAGTACTAGTGTACAGAAAAAAAAAAATCACTAATATTTCCTTAGTTCATTATGAAGCTTCTCAGTGGTACCGTTTTTTTCAACAAGCTCGGAATCACCCACAGTGAGCGCTGCACTGTTTATATTAGATGCATTGTTTAAACAAACGGTATTTATAAACCATGTGTTCTAATGGGCAACAGAAAATAATATGATGTTTAATATAAAGATGTTTAATAGGGAAAACTGGAGGAAATAATAACTAGAACTGAGTATACTACTGACTCAAATTACACAATAGAGCGGAAGAGTAATGTGAAGGACCTGTGAGTGGTAATGTCAGAGGATCTAACCTTCCAGGATTACAACAGTGCCACTATCATATCTGGAAGGAAAATGATAGGATGAATAATGAGAACCTTCAAAACAAGGGATGCTAAGCCAATGATGGTGCTTTTTAAAGCACTTGTTCTGTTTGGGCTAGAATACTGCTGTATACTAACAGCTTCACTCAGGGCAGGTGAAATCGCAGACCTAGAGAATGTACAGAGACCCTTTACTGCACACGTAAGTTCCATCAAACACCCTAACTACTGGGAACGCTTGGAAGCATCTGACTTGTACTCACTGGAACGCAGGCGAGAGAGATGAATCATAATCTACACCTGGAAAATCCTAGAGGGACTTGGCAGGCGATGCAACATGCCCCTAATGAAAAGTAGGGGCCCAAAACCGTTCAACAGCCTCCCACCATGCATAAGGGGAATTGCCAATAAACCCCTGGTTGTCTCCAAGAGGGAGCTGGACAGATACCTAAAGTCGGTGCCGGATCAAGCGGGCTGTGGTTCGTACGTTGAACTACGTGCAGCCAACAATAACAGCCTGGTTGATCAGGCCCTGATGAACCAGGAGACCTGGTCAAGGACTAGGCAGGGAGGGGGGGCGTTGACCCCCGGAACACCCTGCAGGTAGCTCTGCAGTGTGTCTTGAACTATGTGGCTAATTATCCAACTTCATGGTGCAAAACATATTTCGGGGAGGTAATGCATTTCAGATAAATATTTCAAAAACTTTTATACAAAAAGCTCAATGCTGCAATTTGCATGCAAAATATAGAGTACTGGTTATACATGATGCAAAACTCTTCACATTTTAGTGCGACCATTTTCTGGTAATTTTCTCGCCTCCTATTAGAGTGCAAATTCTAAAAGGTCATCAGTAAAATAATGTATAATCATTATCACTGGGTTGTGTTGGTAGATGTGAAAGGCAAAGAAATCGAAAGCTTTATTTACTTTTTCTCCCATTCAGTTTGACATGATTACCTTCCCGGGGTCATCCGAAATTGGTAGTTCGATACTACCAATTGTCCTCACCAGTTCATTACGTCCGAAATGGGGTTTTATGTCTCAAGTTAAACACATGACAGTGGTTTTCCATAAAGAGTAAATATGACACAATGCGGGTTATGGCATGTTATGGTGGTGACGTTTGTTTTATCAGGGACTTTTATCATTTGAATTGATGATGATCCTAGTGGAAGAAATCTCGTCAAGGTTGAATGTCATAACCTGTATTGCATATTGTACCAAGAAACTGTTGGCTTACTCTATCATTCTATGACCGTCTTACATAACGTGTTTAACAAACAATACCCATTGTTGGCAGTGGTAAAGTACTCGTATAACCAAAATATATGAGGGAATATTCTTGTAGACTTTTGAAGCTAATTCCATTTCAAACATTTTTTTTATGAGAGGACAGGTAGGCAAGTAGAAGACCTCGGTCAAATGACCGACAACTCCACTGATCGGATTATTATATAGCTTCTGTACGCGTCGGAATGTTCAAATAACGTCCGCCAAACAAAATACCATTCGAATCAAATTTTAAAACTGCTGTGCTCAACGATCAAAAAAAAAAATCAAATCGTTCGAAAATTTGCTGCGAACGAAGAAATTAGTCGAGGGGAAAAATGCTTCTTCAATTCCTCCATTCTCGGTGAAAGAATTCTCGTTCCATCGAGTGTGTGGGTGCGTGTTGACAGAATCCAGGAGCGGAGGAGATGGATCTATCAGTCAACATCACGGTGGGAAAAGTATCGCCTGAGATAACATTATACGCTAGCTCAGTTTTCCAAGACGTACATCACAACAATTTTATGAGAGACATCTCAACGGGTTCATAAATCTTCGCAATATCTAAAGATCTGATAAATTTTCAGAATTTGTAGAAACTTGAAAAATCATTCAGTGGACTATTTTCAGAATTCCACGAACTCATTCGATGTGTTATATATGATGTACATACACGAAAATGAGAGTTAAGAAATTTGCGAATGGCCCAAGTATTTTTTAAAGTGGGCTTAAGTGGTATATAAGGAGACACTTGAGCAAGACGGGATGATTGCATTGTGTGAAGGAGGTGGACTGAGTGCGAGGTGAAAGAGGTCATTCACTCTGACACTACGTGAGGCTCAGGTAAACACATTCTTCGAGGGGGCTTACCTTCACAATGTAAACATTGCCCATACCTCCCAGTGTTGGTAAACAACACCGCTCATTTGGGTTATGTGCTAACATGCTTATGTGTGTGTGTTGGGGGAGAGGGTGGAGGAGTTCACGTACACTCAATCGTACTTAGTAGTGTTCACAGGGGTTTATTTATAGCTACTAGCCCCCACCTCTTAACTTTTATTGACATTACTACTTCCTGGCTTTATGGTATCTGTCATCCCCTCATTTAAAATACTGTATATTCTGTGTACGTTAGGTTAGGTTGGGTGAAGTTTGTCAGGAAACAAGACAAATATTTCTTGACGCGGGTCTTAGTCATATGATGACCCGCAGCTGGAGTTTTTGGTCACCTGACCGAGAGCATGTCGAGTTTTTTCTTTTTATTTGGAGTGACTGCCAATCACAGTTACTCTCGTAGGTGACCTGTAGCGCAGTGGTCAGCGCAGTCGCCTCACAACCGATTGATACCAGGTTCGGATCCTGGGCAGGTCGAGACATATGGACCTGGAGGTTACCTGGAGGTTATTCCGGGGATCAACGCCCCCGCGGCCCGGTCCATGACCAGGCCTCCCGATGGATCAGGGCCTGATCAACTAGGCTGTTACTGCTGGCCGCACGCAGTCCAACGTACGAGCCACAGCCCGGCTGATCCGGCACTGACTTTAGGTATCTGTCCAGCTCTCTCTTGAAGGCAGCCAGGGGTTTATTGGCAATTCCCCTAATGCTTGATGGGAGGCTGTTGAACAGTTTTGGGCCCCGGACACTTATGGTGTTTTCCCTTAGTGTACCAATGACGCCCCTACTTTTTATTGGGGGCATTTTGCATCGCCTGCCCAGTCTTTTACTTTCGTAGGGAGTGATTTCTGTGTGCAGATTTGGGACCATTCCTTCCAAGATTTTCCAAGTGTAGATTATGATATATCTCTCCCTCCTGCGTTCCAACGGGTATAAGTCAAGTGCTTCCAAGCGTTCCCAGTAGTTAAGGTGCTTGACAGAACTTATACGTGCAGTAAAGGATCTCTGTACACTCTCTAGATCTGCGATTTCACCTGCTTTGAATGGAGATGTTAATGTACAGCAGTATTCCAGCCTAGAGAGAACAAGTGATTTGAAAAGGATCATCATGGGCCTGGCATCTCTCGTTTTGAAAGTTCTCATTATCCATCCTATCATTTTCTTTGCACGTGCGATCGTGGCACTGTTGTGATCCTTGAAAGTGAGATCCTCAGACATTACTACTCCCGTCTCCTCACACCCACTGTCCCTGTTAACCTTCAGTAAAAAGGTAACTGGGAGTTAGTCGATGGTTGTGGGTCGCATCCTGGGGAATGGTCAAGTACTACAAACTCCTGAACAACTCGAATGTTTCTCAAATGACCTAATGATGCACTATCTGTGCATCTTCAGCGTGTCTGTGTGTGCGGGCTTCCTGGAACGCAAACTTCAAGGCAAATATGACGGAATCTGTAAATGTTGGAGTAAATCTTCACTTAAATAATTTAAAAATAAACAACATTCACTCTCGATGGCAGATGTAATTGACAGGAGTGCGGGAGACAAGGAACTTTTCTTAATGTATTCCTCATTCAGGATAACTTTCACATTTTTTTCCCCGTGATCCGTATGTCGTTTCTGTTCTCTTCCACTCGATAAATGTGCTAGAAAGCACATACCAAAACACATCCTTAAACGCCCATGGGCAACCCCCACGCTCTCACACGCACATACATGTTCCCACGCATCCTCCCACAAACCTTCCCACACACCTTCCCACACACCTTCCCCCACACACTCACACGCCTTCCCCTACATGCTCCTCACACAGCCTCAGACCCACGAACCCCTCCATACGTACACACTTATGTTGCGCAACATTACACAAGTACACGCGTGTAGTGTTGCAGAACAGTACTGATGCATCATCATCTAGAATTACCGGGCCAAGAGAATCTATTTCTCCTTCATTATGAGTGGAAAGGTAATGAAACTTGGCTAGAGAAACAGAAAGCAAGTCTGCATCCTCTCTCTAAGAGGACCTCTTCAGTGGTTTACTAAGAGGAATTATAATTGCTTAATGCGTGCACCAGTACGATGTGTACCTCCTTCAAATTCAAATTCAAATTCAAATTCAAATATTTATTTCTCTGTACAGATTACAATATGTGGTTTACATATTATAAAATAAAATATTTATTACGAAGAAGGCCACTAGTAGGCCTAGGTATGCCTAGGCATTTCGGGTAGACTAATACTATTTCTTACTCTATATTGACACAGGTTATGAACCATACTGGTATTAAAGTGAGGCAGCTGTAGTGATTAACTAAATTTACAAAAGTGGGGTAGTTCAAAACATTTAAAAAAATAACAATTAGTTTATCAGTTAATGGGAATGATCTCATCTTGGCATGATACAGTTTCTGTTGGAGCTTCTATAATGGAGTGTTATAAATCATCGTCTGATTCCCGTTAGTAGTAAATTATTATTCGATGTTTATTACGTGGCACAGTAGCCAGTAAATTATTTTTTATTTTGAATGATTTCATTACTAGTGAGAAGATTACTTTCTTTGATATTTGGTTATTATTTTTCCCATTGTAATTTTCCTGGTAACTGATGTGATTGTGAGGTGGGGTTTAAGTGGTGGGGAAAGTGGTATCAGGTTATGAAGAAGGACTTCACACCGCCCGTTATTTTAAGTGGTAAAAGAACTCTACTGGATGGTAAAGTGGATACCTGCCACCTCCCTGCCCTCTCTGGAGTGATACACACACACACACACACACACACACACACACACACACACACACACACACACACACACACACACACACACACACACACACACACACACACACACACACACACACACACACACACACACAAGACACTGTACACCGTGTACGTCAGGCCCATACTGGAGTATGCAGCACCTGTTTGGAACCCGCACTTGATAAAGCACGTCAAGAAACTAGAGAAAGTGCAAAGGTTTGCGACAAGGTTAGTTCCAGAGCTAAGGGGAATGTCTTACGAAGAAAGGTTAAGGGAAACTGCCTGACGACACTAGAGGACAGGAGGGTCAGGGGAGACATGATAACGACATATAAAATACTACGCGGAATAGACAAGGTAGACAAAAACAGGATGTTCCAGGGAGGGGACACAGAAACAAGAGGTCACAATTAGAAGTTGAAGACACAGATGAGTCAGAGAGATATTAGGAAGTATTTCTTCAGTCATAGAGTTGTCATGCAGTGGAATAGCCTAGAAAGTGATGTAGTGGAGGCAGGAACCATACATAGTTTTAAGACGAGGTATGATAAAGCTCATGGAGCGGGGAGAGAGAGGACCCAGTAGCAACCGGTGAAGAGGCGGGGGCCAGGAGCTAAGACTCGATCCCTGCAGCCACAAATAGGTGAGTACACACACACTCACACACACACACACACACACACACACACACACACACACACACACACACACACAGTGCACACAACCGAGGAAGAAGTGAAGAGGCTTCTGAGTGAGCTAGATACCTCAAAGGCAATGGGGCCAGATAACATCTCCCCATGGGTATTGAGAGAGGGAGCAGAGGCGCTATGTGTACCCCTAACAACAATATTCAATACATCTATCGAAACAGGGAGATTGCCTGAGGCATGGAAGACAGCAAATGTAGTCCCAATCTTTAAAAAAGGAGACAGAAATGAAGCGTTAAACTACAGACCAGTGTCACTGACATGTATAGTATGCAAAATCATGGAGAAGATTATCAGGAGAAGAGTGGTGGAACACCTAGAAAGGAATGATCTCATCAACAGCAGCCAGCATGGTTTCAGGGACGGGAAATCCTGTGTCACAAACCTACTGGAGTTCTATGACATGGTGACAGCAGTAAGACAAGAGAGAGAGGGGTGGGTGGATTGCATTTTCTTGGACTGCAAGAAGGCGTTTGACACAGTTCCCCACAAGAGATTGGTGCAAAAACTGGAGGACCAAGCAGGGATAACAGGGAAGGCACTACAATGGATCAGGGAATACTTGTCAGGAAGACAGCAGCGAGTCATGGTACGTGGCGAGGTGTCAGAGTGGGCACCTGTGACCAGTGGGGTCCCGCAGGGGTCAGTCCTAGGACCAGTGCTGTTTCTGGTATTTGTGAACGACATGACGGAAGGAATAGACTCTGAGGTGTCCCTGTTTGCAGATGACGTGAAGTTGATGAGAAGAATACACTCGATCGAAGACCAGGCAGAACTACAAAGGGATCTGGACAGGCTGCAGACCTGGTCCAGCAATTGGCTCCTGGAGTTCAATCCCACCAAGTGCAAAGTCATGAAGATTGGGGAAGGGCAAAGAAGGCCGCAGACGGAGTACAGTCTAGGGGGTCAGAGACTACAAACCTCACTCAAGGAAAAAGATCTTGGGGTGAGTATAACACCAGGCACATCTCCTGAAGCGCACATCAACCAAATAACTGCTGCAGCATATGGGCGCCTAGCAAACCTCAGAACAGCATTCCGACATCTTAATAAGGAATCGTTCAGGACCCTGTACACCGTATACGTTAGGCCCATATTGGAGTATGCGGCACCAGTTTGGAACCCACACCTAGCCAAGCACGTAAAGAAACTAGAGAAAGTGCAAAGGTTTGCAACAAGACTAGTCCCAGAGCTAAGAGGTATGTCCTACGAGGAGAGGTTAAGGGAAATCAACCTGACGACACTGGAGGACAGGAGAGATAGGGGGGACATGATAACGACATACAAAATACTGAGGGGAATTGACAAGGTGGACAAAGACAGGATGTTCCAGAGTTTGGACACAGCAACAAGGGGACACAGTTGGAAGCTAAAGACACAGATGAATCACAGGGATGTTAGGAAGTATTTCTTCAGCCACAGAGTAGTCAGTAAGTGGAATAGTTTGGGAAGCGATGTAGTGGAGGCAGGATCCATACATAGCTTTAAGCAGAGGTATGATAAAGCTCACGGCTCGGGGAGAGTGACCTAGTAGCGATCAGTGAAGAGGCGGGGCCAGGAGCTCGGACTCGACCCCCGCAACCTCAACTAGGTGAGTACAACTAGGTGAGTACACACATACACACACACACACACACACACACACACACACACATACACACACACACACACACACAAATGCATATACACCCCCACCCACCCACCCTTATACGCACATGCATGCCCTTACGTGCACATACACACACACACGCACACATGCCCACACACGCCCTCGCGCGATCTAATACACTCCCTCACTGAGATCTCATACATATACATAGTTTGCCTAGTTTTACTCTATATTTGTCGATGCTTTGGGGGATATTATTTTTTTCCTTGACATTTGTAAAGAACAGTCGGACCGCGATAAAGGAAGCTTGGAAAAACATGTCTAGTATCATGTTCTTCTCTCCTCCGAACCTCAATAAATTTTAATTTTTATCTCTTCATTCACCTGTTAGTTCATAATATATTCTGTGAAAAAAGTTGTTTGTCGAAGAATCGTCAATTATATTTGTCTGTTGCTTGCTGATTGGTGACTGCAGCTGCCCCGGTTCGGTCACAACACATACACTGGTATGACAAAGCTCTTGGAGCAGAGAGTGGACCAAGTAGTGATCAGCGAAGAGGCGGGGGCCAGGAGTTGTGAATCGACCCCTGCAACCACATACACACACTCATCCAGCCATTCAGCTAGTCTTTGAAATACGGTAACAAACACACCACCAGGCGTTGTGGAACTTAGCTCTTTATCAACCTGGAAAAGAGCAGAAACACAAAGAGGGAGGGAGAACCAGTAAGTAACTTTGCTAGTTTAAAAGCAACAGTAACACATCGGTGAAGAGATCAGCAAGTAAGCAGTGACTCCGGTGTAATGATTCGGTCAAAGAGTTTGAGAAAAACAGTGAAAAAAATCGCATTATTTACACCGTCCTCCAGAGACACCCATTTCGGGTCACTTGAACACTTCCAGCGGGTGTGCGGTTTTCTTACACAATTTTATTATGTCCAGGGCATGACTTCCAGCAGCACTAGAGATTTCTTGCCCATTTCTGTCTTACCTGAAACATGACACAGTAGGACTAGATGTTTATTGCACATTTTTATTTTGCCTGTGACATGGCTTCCAGCAAGACTGGAGGTTTTTTATACATTACTATTTTTCCAAGAAACGACTTTCTGCAGGGCGGTGAACACCTGAATACCTCAAGAAGTCTAGAATTTGTAACACATTTACATTGCAACTGTGACCTGGAAATGACCCACATCGAGGGAGAACAGACAAGTCCTTGTTGTTACACCTAGGTGCGCAGGGATAGCAGGGATACAAAGAATATTTTAGACTGCGGTGCTCAGTAGAAGGTAGTGTAATCAGGTTTAGAGGAGTGCATTATTATTATTATTATTATCAAAAAGAAGCGCTAAGCCACAAGGGCTATACAGCGCTGCAGTTAGAGGAGTGCAGAAGTCTTCACCTACGGTAATTTATTCCTTTATAATTCAGAACTCTCAACGAGCCATCACTTTATTACTCTGAGAAATAACGTGGATTATAGGCTTCTTTCTCTTCCTCCTATTCTGCCTCTTTCTTCTCTTCCTCCTCCTCCTCTGCTTCTTCTCTTCCTTCTACTCTGCCTCTCTCTCCTCTACCTCTTTTTATTCTTCATTTTCCTCTTTCTCATTTTCCCCTTTCTTATTTTCCCCTTTCTCTTTTTCGTATTTCTCCTTTTTCTCTTTCTCCTCTCCCTTCTCCTTCTTTTCCTATTCCTTAACCTCATCCTCCTCATTTTCTGTTACAACTTCCACCATTTTCCTTCACCCCTTTCTCTTCCTCCACCTCATTTTCCTCTTCATCATGCTCCTCTAACTCTTCATCCTCTAACATCTTCCTCCTCTTCCATGCATCCCCGTCAGGTAGTGCGGCACAAAACACCATTTTACACTCTAATGGTGTTCTCGTTTGAAACAGAGAGCCTCCCGCGATCCAGCCAAAGCTCCGAGGGGTTTCCGACATCAAAGTCGGGCCACTATCTACGCAATTCCGGTCGCATAGGCGTAAATATTTCTTTGATCTCTGGAAGCTGCGCTCACAAACGGAAATCGAGGGCGGTTTCCAATCAGAAATGTTCGCGCCTGAGTTCCCTGAATGGCTGCAGCTATGCCGGCGGGCGCTGGCCCTTAAGACCTGAGCTGTTACCATTTTGCCTTTTCACGCGGCTCGACAGCTAGTGTGGCTTTCATGTTGGCGATTTGTCAGCTGTTACCGCTTGGCTGTTCGCGGCTCGTAAGCTGTTACCGCTTGCCTCTTCGCGGTTTGTCAGCTTCTACCCCTTCCTTCCTCAAGGTTCTTCAGCTGCTACCCCTTTCTTCCTCTAGGTTCTTCAGCTGCTACCCCCTTCCTCCTTTGCGGTTTCCCAGGGCGAGCACTTCCTCGAACACCTCTCGTGAGTCGACCAATCGTTCGCTAGTTTGTTTTCAGCAAAGAAATACGTATGTGGTTGACAGACGCTCAGTACTTGCGAGTACACATCGAAGTAAGGTTTGAGGTCGAGGCTATACCTGACATCGAATAATGTGTGTGTGTGTGTGTGTGTGTGTGTGTGTGTGTGTGTGTGTGTGTGTGTGTGTGTGTGTGTGTGTGTGTGTGTGTGTGTGTGTGTGTGTGTGTGTGTGTATGTGTGTGTGTGTGTGTTTGCGTGTGTGCGTGTGTGTACTCACATATTTGTACTTACCTATTTGTGGTTGCAGGGGTAGACTCACAGCTCCTGGCCCCGCTTCATCGCTGGTCGGTAGTAGGTCTATTTTTTCCCAGTTCCAAGAGCCTAATCGTACCTCAACTTAAAGCTATGTATGGATCCTGTCTCCACTACCTCACTCTCCAGATTGTTCCACTTCCTGAAACATCTAAGGCTAAAGAAATACTTTCTAACATCCCTATGACTCATGTGAATTGTTAACTCCTATCTGCAACCCCTTGTTCCTGTGTCCCGTCTCTGAACTATTTTGGCCCTCTCCACCTTGTCAATTTCTCTCAGCATGTGTTAGTTACCATTTTGTCTTAAGCACACGTCGATTAGACACCTGGCCTGTGTTGTGTGTGTGTGTGTGTGTGTGTGTGTGTGTGTGTGTGTGTGTGAGAGGCTAAACACACATATCAACTCTCTCTCTTTCAGACCATTTTTGCATTTGAAGAACATAAAAATGTAACAAATTTGTATGAGCACTCTAATCACATTGTAGTTAATGTAATTAATGTTCATAGCCAAAATAAACGTACTGAAATTTACGTTAGTAGTGCTTTACATAAAATTAGAATATTCTGTAGAATGGTAGTTTATAAAGGAAGTATTCGGTGGTTACTGTATCAGCTACGTAAAGAGGAGAGTGTGCTATAAGCGGAGCCACTAAATACCCGTGGCTCAGTTGGGAGGAGCATTCAGTTCACAACCTAAAGCTAATGGGTTCGATTTCCGGGCAGGTGATCCAGTAACCTGTTGTCGCTTGCATCCGGCTGCGAGTTAGTGACTTCTCTCAATTATTATCATTTTTATTATTATATTAAGCGTTAAATCATCATGAGTCATTCATCACATGAGAATCAGAAGCTCACTCTTCAGTACGTTTATAGGTTCCCTAAAATAGTAGGTTTAACTGGAACTGTGAAATTCGAGACTTCAATCTGTTTGTGCTTTCGTATTGCGGAGAAATATTAGTGTTGACTGGTGACGACTGCATCACCACTGTGATAGTGGTGATACCAAGTATGGTATGACTCAAGAGCTCATACCGGACTTGGAGAAGGGAAGGCAATGGGGTCCTAGCCAAAGATGAAAAAGTAAAATAATTTCCTTGGATTATGAGCCACTCACCAAAATATTTACTTTGCATAAATATTAATATTATTTCTTACTTGTCTGCAGCTACATGAGAGAACTCCGGGCCCTTATTTTACTCCCCTTCAGGTATTATGACTATAAAGTCAATCTAAACCTACAAAATGAAAAAAAAGAGGACTTGGGCCAGTGGATCGGATCCTTTATTGTTAGTTTGTGTGTAGTATCGGGCGAGGAAACCTCTTACCCGGCGTGCGCTGAATTCAAGGCAACGTGGGATTGAATGCCATCCACAAGAGTGGGGGCCTCAATCCCTTGCTATCTTCTGGGTATCATCCTTTCCCCTCTCCCCCCCCCCCAACCAACACAAGAAGATTTGGTTGCTGGGAGAGACTAGGAAGGGAAGAAGAGCAGAGAGAGAAATAAAGATCAGAGAAGGCAAAAGAGAAGGCAAAAGAGAAGCAGAGGGAATAGGAGAAGAAAGGTGTGGAGGTTGAGAAGAGAAGAGTAAAAGAATAAAATGCAAGAGAAACGACAGAGGAAAGATAAATCGATAAAGAATTTAGAAGAGAGAAATATTTTGTACTCCCAGGTAAGCAAAAACGATTGAAGCAAGAAACAGCCTCCAGCCCCTTAGAGCAGCAGCGAATCAGACTTAGTATTTGCATTTATGAATAGATGAGGATTGATTTAGCTACAGCGGTGAGCACTGAAATACGTACATCCATCTCCTTGAAGACAAGAAGACTTCTTCATTATACAATTTTTATTTAATGTTAACAATTACGTACTTATATATATATATTTATATATATATATATATATATATATATATATATATATATATATATATATATATATATATATATATGTATATATATATATAATATATATATATATATATATATATATATATATATATATATATATATATATATATATATATATATATATATATATATATATATATATATATATATATATATATATATGCAAAACAACCACTCTGAAAGAATAGAGAAATTCCAAGCGCTTTCGTGACTACTCACATAGTTCCTTGATAATGTGAGTAGTCACGAAAGCGCTTGGAATTTCTCTATTCTTTCAGAGTGGTTGTTTTGCATATTCTGAAATCACCTGTTTACTGTGATCTTATTGCATATATATATATATATATATATATATATATATATATATATATATATAGAGGGGGTAAAGGAGGTTTTGTGTGCGAGGGGCTTGGACTTCCAGCAGGCATGCGTGAGCGTGTTTGATAGGAGTGAATGGAGACAAATGGTTTTTAATACTTGACGTGCTGTTGGAGTGTGAGCAAAGTAACGTTTATGAAGGGGTTCAGGGAAACCGGCAGGCCGGACTTGAGCCATGGAGATGGGAAGTACAGTGCCTGCACTCTGAAGGAGGGGTGTTAATGTTGCAGTTTAAAAACTGTAGTGTAAAGCACCCTTCTGGCAAGACAGTGATGGAGTGAATTATGGTGAAAGTTTTTCTTTTTCGGGCCACCCTGTCTTGGTGGGAATCGGCCAGTGTGATAATATACATATATATATATATATATATATATATATATATATATATATATATATATATATATATATATATATATATATATATATATATATATATATATATATATATATATATATATATATATATATATATATATATATATATATATATATATATATATATATATATATATATATATATATATATATATATATATATATACATACATATAAATCGCTTGAGAGGTCAGGATATACAGGAAGAGATTGAAATAGATTGAATACATGCGTGAGGTTGACTGACGTGCCCGGGCTGGGAAAGAAACATGGCTTGTGAACCAGGCTGCCCAGTCTATGTGGCATTTGTGTGGCCGAGTGAACTAGAGCGCTGCCTGGGAATCTGGGCCATTCTCAGTAGTAGTTTCGAATCTTGCTGACTGCGATCTTTCTTTGTATATACCCGCTTGTTTCTGCGTGGTGCATTGATGTATATATATATATATATATATATATATATATATATTATTGTAATCACGAACGAGTGGTCTTTAATCAATAACAACACTGCGACTAGCCAAGGACTGGAACCCATGCCGTTTTGACCCACCTCATGGTGAGCGAAAATCACATGACGCTCTAACCCAGAGGACCACCAAATCCTACAAGAATCAAGCACCGAGCAGAGCTAGGTGTTTTACCCTGATCCAAAGACATACGGTGGTGTGGGTGCCTCTGAGCTAATTTCATTCTACTCCCCGTTTGGTGCACTAGCCTCCACGAGGAGTATATATATTGTTGTAAACACGAACGAGTGGTATTTAATCAATAACAACACTGCGACTAGCCAAGGACCTAGCTCTGCTGGTTGCTTGGTTCTTGTAGGATTTGGTGTTCGTCCTTGGCTAGTCGCAGTGTTGTTATTGATTAAATACCACTTGTTCGTGGTTACAATAATGTAATATATATATATATATATATATATATATATATATATATATATATATATATATATATATATATATATATATATATATATATATATATATATATACGTAACTTGTGTGTGTACACAGATGGCTACCTAGTCTGAAGTAATTCCCCTAACAGTTATATTCACCCTTGCTCACCAAAGAGTGCTGACTTGGTTCTGTTAGAGATAAGTTACTGTTATTCTTCCCTCCTCTGCTGTTCTGGATTTAGTGCAGTGACTGAGAAAGTGAACGTCCTTTCATTTTTTTTCTTACCGCGCCCCTTGCTCCAGTTGTTGCCTCTTTCCCTTAGTGGGACGACCCACCTGTTGGTCACTCCTTCGTCAGCACATGGTATAAAAATTATGATTTTTATACAAGATATTTATATGAATGAGAAAGCAGTAAGAGGAAGTTATTTCAGTGAATAAAAAATAGTTGCAGGAATACATAAATGCAAAGCTGCTGGTGAGTGAAACGTACCCTGTATGAATATCTTATTAGCTGCCCACGTGTCTATTGACCTAACATGTAAACGGTAGTCTGGCAAAAATTATTAATCTGATACACTTGGAGCAATAAAGGTTGTTCCTTGGAAATAATCGTGGTTCTGATTATTTGTAAAATCTCAGGTGTTTTGCCCAGGGTGCCAGTTATTGATTCATTTAATAGCACTTCCGTTGGCTACAGTGCCACCGACTTATCTCCCTGGAGGGTGTCCCCGGGGTCAACGCCCCCGCGGCCTGGCGCATGACCATGACCTCATTATAGCGAGAAAATGGCCAACAAAGCGAAAATGGGAAGTCGAATCAGAGACACCGAGAATAACAATTTGTCACGAAGTAATTCCCTGGGTCTCACTTTTGTTGTATGTCGCTCCTCGTTGCGACGGTTGACGCAGGTGGCGAGGAGATGCGGTCCTGAGTAAGTTTTTACTAGGATAGCGAAGCGTTTTTCTGATATGAGTTTGACTCCTGTGGCATTAAGGGAGGTTTATTGATGCTGGTTGGGCCTCCTGATGCAAGAAATTAGATCTGTCTTCTCCTACCTGTCTCCTGTTCCCCCAGGAATTGTATGACCCTTCCGATTTAGCGTTTATTTCAATAATAATATGGAACGTGTCTTTTTCTTTACTCTTGACGGCAGTACTTTAGTGAACTCATATTACATTATACCAAAATTATGTATTACCAAGTTTCGGCCTCTCGTAAAGCCATCTTTTAATACTTAACGAACCTCGGCAGCGTGAGACGTCAGACGTGCAGTACCATTGACGATGGCACACTGAAGCTCTCTAACTGATGCTACAGACCGATGGGGCTGCTCGCGGCATTGAGAGATTAAGATCCCAGAGTTAATGACGACGTTACCCTTCATTCAAGTTGTAGAAAGGAGTGAGAGAGGAGGATCCAATTCCATTATGGTTTCGTCTCAGGCACTGAGCTGGTGACTTCCTTCCCTCTTGTGGTCTCCGATACACTTGGGACACTGTTCATCTGTTAAAATCTGTAGCGCCTGCTTGAAATAGGAAATTGTTAAAATGTAAAGACAAGACCTTTAATCGGACGACTTTTGCTCTAAACAGATTTTTTCAATACCTGACTGCGGTACGCCCTCCAGCCGACACCGTGCTATTGAGAGGTAAATGGTAGAGAAGTTTGGAAGGATGTATAAAAAATCGAAGTTTAAAGTGAATGCAGAAAAGAGCAAGGTGGTAATAATATGATAGTATGAGCACAGAGAATGGAAGAAGAGCGTCGAGAATGAAAGACTTAAGGCCAGATTGGAGAGAAGGAATGTTTAGCAGTGAACGCATTTAGACACTCTTGGTATGTAACCCAATACATAGACTCACAACTCTTCTCTCTCCTCTCACCTACATTATCATCTCTCTCCTCTCACCTACAGTATAATCTCTCTCCTCTTACCTACAGTATCATCTCTCTCCTCTCACCTACAGTATAATCTCTCTCCTCTCACCTACAGTATCATCTCTCTCCTCTCATACAAGTACAAACAATTCTCTCTCCTCTCACCCTAACAAGTATCTACTACTATTCTCTTTCCCCTCTCACCCAAACACAAACTCTCAACCCTCCTTTCAACCAACCACAAACTCTCAATTCTCACCCCACAGCCCCCAGGACTCTCCTTTCCCCATACACAAAGCCACTTATAAATCCCTTACCCTCGCCTTTAACCACTCCGAAGAACTTCCAGAAACCAACCCACAATGCAGATGTCACCTCCACTTAATTAACACATGACACTCCCAACCAAGCTGACTCTCTGAATTCATAATTCGTGGCTGCCGCTCCTAACTTACGATGCCCTGAGAAACTTTATCTGTTATTACATCTTGAAATACCTCGGAGCAGAAGCTTAATTTGTAAACTCTGCTTTGCTTTGTGCGACCGAAATTAGTTGGGAGGGCATAATTTATAAGGTGAGATTATCTGTGTTGGGGATGTGCTCTTGTGATGGGAAGAGTTTGTGTTGGGGATGCGTTTTGTGATGTAGAGGAGTTTGTGTTGGGGATGTTGTCTTGTGTTGATGAGAAGCTCTTGTGATGGGGACGAGTTTCCTTTGTTTCGACATTGTATTTACTTTGGGGATGATTTTCTTGTGTTGGAGACGAGTTTGACTTCGTTGGAGACGAGTGTAACTGTTGGAGACGAGTGTAGAGGAAGCTTTCTATTGGTGACAGACTTTAATAAAAAAATATAACAATGAGCTCCACCTCTTTTACTTTAGCATCAGCAACCCATGAACGGTCTACACCTCCTGGGTGTGTTTAATTTCCCTACGATTCAGGGATAGAGTTTTTTTTTTTCCTTTCACCTATAACACAAACTACCATGTAGTGATGATGTGATCCTTTATTTTACGAATGGGGTGTAAAACCTCTGGGAAGCCAGCGGATGATTAACAAGTTATGGGGTTATCAACTGATGACGACCTGTGTCCGGAGACACGTTGTTGTTGTTTCCTGACGCATAAGCCTCCCACCGGGGTGTGGTAGTTTTCCTTTCCTCACAACACAAGGGGGACTGATGGTTTCTCTTCGCATATGACACACACAGAGAGGCGTTTTTTGGAGCCTGTTTTCAATGAAGTAAAGTGAAAATTTAAGATCATAATTTACCTCTGACCTAACCATCTCGCCGACAGTTCTTTCCAATCCTTGAGAATATGATAAGGTGTCCCTGAAACGGTATTTTTTTGTACCTAAGTGTTTTTCTTCCTCCAAAGTTTTTATTTGTAACTTGAGAACGCCTCTCTCGATAGGTTTTAAATTGTATTGTAACTAAGGAAATTTTCATACAACTATTGGAATGTGTCGGTGATTTCTGGTCAGTTTTATATAGACCATTTCTGGAATTGGTTTCCATGTGATAACTTGGGAAAGCCTCTTCTGTTCGGCTTCAAAGATTAGACGAAAGTTGTGCCTGCCATTCTTCCAGTTTTATTTTAAAAAAATGATGAATTATTTTTAGTGAGATAACTTGCTGAGGCCTTTTGAGAAGAGGCTTCAATCCTTAATGCATTTTATGACAAGGACATGATCTTCTAAATTTAGGAAGGTTAGAATTGATTTTGTGCTGTGTCGGTGCTAATTTGTCATTTCGGTTGAAAATTTTAGGATATTAGTTTCAGTGTGAAAATTTGTGAATGCTTCTTCTGACTGGCTTAAAATTTTCAGCGCTGATACTGAACTGCATTAGAAATTTATTCTGCACTTTGTATTATTTCCTTAGCTTGTATTGAGGTAGAGGGGGCTGGGCTTATGGGATGCGGGGGGGGGGCACCTTTTTCGGGTGGCATAGCGACTATAAAAAACGTTTTAATGGTCTTTCCAACTCATTTAAGCCTTAAACGGTGACAAGTATTTATGATCTTTTTTTTTTTTACCTAGAACTTTCTTCCTGAGTTCGAACATGTGTCTTATCTAGCAAGTTTTATTTTTGATACGTAGTTTTTCCTTTGGGTGCTGCTGTGTATGTTTGTGTTTATATTTTATTGTCAGCAGCCCTGAGTGATCTCACATGTCTAAGTGATCCTCAAATCTCATCCTTCCCGAGCCCCTTGATCACTCTGAGCTCAGTTCGGAGAAATACTGAAACATTTAAATTGTTAAAACGCTTTGGGCACCCAATAGTCTGGGATGAGACACATATAGTTCTTCCTTCTGCGAAATCTATTCCGCCTAACAGCAGTGTATGGCCTCTAACACGGACCCATCGATGCTTGGAAAGTGCAGCTTTCTACAACTCACATGGTGAGAGAGATGTAGTGCTCCTTGAGCGATATATACTGCTGCTATATAGTAGGAAAATTGGAGAAAGCATTGAGTTTTCCTCACTCCACTGCGCCACAAACCCGACTTTTCATTATCAACTTACTGATTCAGAGCAAAAAAGTTACCTTAGTCTACTTTCACACTATAATCTCTAGGTTCTGTTAGGTCAGTGGAAAATTAACGTGTTTTCTAGTGAGCTTTTTTTCCTTCAGTGATATGGTTTGAGGTTGTGTTGTCTTGCCGGTGATGAGCTCTTTGGGGAACTGGAGCTGCTGTCTCCCCTTCGAATCAAACCTGATTACCTACCATTACCCAGGCGCTGCCTGAGCCCTGTTTAGCGCTTCCCCATAACAGTAACTTACTGTTATGGGAAGCAACAGTCCAAGGTAAAGAAGTGATACACATAACTGATTAGTCCAGTCTGGTAATTGCAGAAACTCACATTAATCAAAATAAAAACAACACTGAAATGAAACTGGTAATATAAAATATCATTCTGGTGCTGCTGAGACAGTAATGAATAAACTTGAACTCTCATGAGCCTTATTTATAGGTACCAAAAATGTCATGAGGGAATAACCTAAACAATGACAATTTAGCAGGAACCAAAAACTCTTACTTAGGAACAGCGAAAATAATGACAAATTCAGAGAGTATTAGCTTAATTGGAAATAAAAAAAATAGGCATCCGCTCTGAGAAGAAACTTCTCTCAGGCTCGGGAGATAATGGCGAGCAAAGAAACCGAGAACCCGAAAGAGTCGAAGAATTAGAATCAGGGATGAAGTATTTATATACGAAAAATTAAAAACTTTTGGGTACTTCAGCACTGAGTGATGGAGGCTCGATCCTCTGTCCGCTTATTGTGAGGCAGTAAAAGACTATACCGTGAAACACTTGAAGAGAAATACCTTCTTTATGAATATTTTTTCCCCTGTTTCCGTAAAACGGAAAATCTACCTCACTGGCGGCTGAAAAACTCGCGTTTTTGATATGTTATCGAATCTCTAACTGTAGTGTTGCTAGTAGCAACACTAACTGGTGACCACTGTACGGTAGTAACGACGCTAATGGTGACCACTGTACGTTAGTAACAACATTAACTGGTGACCACTGTACGTTAGTAACAACATTAACTAGTGACCACTGTACGTTAGTAACAACATTAACTGGTGACCACTGCACGTTAGCAACGACACTAACTGCTGACCACTGTACGTTAGTAACAACATTAACTAGTGACCACTGTACGTTAGCAACGACACTAACTGGTAACCACTGTACGTTAGTAAGAACAGTAACTGGTGACCACTGTACGTTAGTAACAACATTAACTAGTGACCACTGTACGTTAGTAACAACATTAACTAGTGACCACTGTACGTTAGCAACGACACTATCTGGTAACCACTGTACGTTAGTAACGACACTAACTGGTGACCACTGTACGTTAGTAACAACATTAACTAGTGACCACTGTACGTTAGCAACAACATTAACTAGTGACCACTGTACGTTAGTAACAACATTAACTAGTGACCACTGTACGTTAGTAACAACATTAACTGGTGGCCACTGTACGTTAGTAACAACATTAACTGTTGACCACTGTACGTTAGTAACAACATTAACTGGTGACCACTGTACGTTAGTAACAACACTAACTGGTGACCACTGTACGTTAGTAACAACATTAACTGGTGACCACTGTACGTTAGTAACGAAACTAACTGGTGACCACTGTACGTTAACAACAACACCACCGCGTTAACATCCTGTAGAGAATTATTCCACACAAACAGAGAAAATCAGAATGTTGGCTGATCAGGGAACTGGGAGATCAGAGATCAAAGAGTGGAATTAGCATACAAATACACACACACACAAAGAAGCTAATGACTTACACACACAAACACACACACACACACACACACACACACACACACACACACACACACACACACACACACACCTTTGATGAGTTCCTAGAGTTTTTCTACTCCCGGAGCCCGGCCATGGGCCAGGCTTGATGGTGTTTGCCTGGTCAACCAGGCTGTTGTTGCTGGTGGACCGCTTGTCCTCATATCCCGTGCCTCCAACATCACCCCAATTACACTCGTGTCACACCACCGACTACCCACTTCTCCTCCTCCCAATTTTCCCCACTTACACATCCCAATCCCCACTGAGTGTCCCTAATCTCCACTTTACATAATCTCCCCCCTACCTCACCCACACCCTTACCTCAACAACACCCAAACCTTACCACCTGACCCCACCACCACACCCAACCCACCCTAACCCACTTTCAGTCCACTGTCAGCCAAAACTATCATCCAATACTATCATCACACTATCATTAAATACTATCATCACATTCTTCCCTTCATCCACACCCTACCGCAGGGTGTGGATGAAGGGCCGTACCTTCCGAGGCTCTAAGTTCTCTCAAGGTCAGCCCCCAAAAGTTGGGAAGTCGAAACAGATAAAGTTAGGCAATAATTTCGGCCCCTTTCATAACGCTAAATTGCTAAACACAGTTGACAGGTGTTCTGGATGACCCAGACCCACCTAGCGTGGGCTTCGGGTAGGCCTAGCGTGGGCCTAGCCGAAGACACCAGTATAAAGGTAATCATAGAAAAATATACGCTAATGATGTATAATGCGATCAAAAACAGATGCACCTGCTCAGGTAGATCTGTTTGTGACTTGATGAAGTCTACTATGTGGGCGAAACGTAGTCAATAAAGAATCGCATTGTGCTGCATTTGTGTGTTTTACCATCGTGTAGGTACTTTAAACTATTTATCTCTGACTATTTACCACTGACCCGCCTTAGGCGAGTTTCCCCTTAACTCTGCGATTAGTCTTTTTGCAAACCTTTGCACTTTTACTAATTTTTTAACTTGCCTGACCAGGTGTGGGTTCCATACTTGTGTTGTATACTCCAATATGGGCCTGACGTACACGGTGTACAGTGTTTTGAATGACTGCTTACTCAGATATCGAAATGCTATTCTTAGGTTTACATGGCGCCTATATGCTGCAGTAGTTATTTAGTTGATGTGCGCCTCAAGAGATGTACTCGGTATGATAGTCCATGATCCTTTTTCCTTGAATGTGGTTCGTAGCCTTTGGCCCCCTAGCTTGTACACCATCTGTGGTCTTCTTTGATTATCCCCATTCTTCATGACTTTGCACTTGATGGGGTTAAAATCCAGAAGCCAGTTGCTTGATGGGCTTGCAGGGTGTCGAGATACCTTTGTAGTCCTACCTGATGCTCATTTGCCTGAATTCTTCACATTAGCCTCACATCGTCTGCAAACAGGGACACCTCTGAATCTATCCCTTCCATCATGTCATTCACATATACTGTACCAGAAACAGCACCGGCCCTAGGACTGACCCTTGTGGAACCCCGCTCCTCACAACCGTACACTCTGACACCTCGTCATGTATCATCACTCGTTGTTTCCTTTCTGTCAGGTATTCTCTGATCCATTGCAGTGCCTTTCCTGTTATTCCTGCCTGCTGCTCTAGCGTTTGATCTTATCTCTTGTGTGGAACTGTGTCAGAAGCCTTCTTATAGTCAAAGAAAATGCAATCTACCCTCCTTCTCTCTCTTGTCTTACTACCGTCACCATGTCGTAAAACTCTAGTAGGTATGTTACACAGAATTTATCTTCTCTGAAACCGTGCTGGTTATCGTCTATTATAAACGTATTCTCATTCTCTCTCTTTTTTCCTGATAATCTCCACGACTTTGCATACTATACATGTCAGTGACACTGATCTGTTGTTTAATTCTGTCTGTCTGTGTCCCTTCTTAAAAACTGGGACTACATTTACTGTCTCCCACACATCAGGTAGTTGCTCTGTTTCGATAGATGTATTAAAGATTTTTGTTAGTGGTACATACAGTGCCTCAGCTCCCTCTCTCAGGAGCCATGAATAAATGTCCGGTCTCATTGTCTTTAGTTAAGGTATCTAGTTCACCTAGCAGCCTCTTCACCTCCTCCTCGGTTGTGTGTATTGTGTCCAACACTTGGTGTGTGTGTGTGCACGCGTGTGTGTGTGTTTGTGCACGCGTGTGTGCGTGTGTGCACGCGTGTGTGTTTTGTGGTGGGTGAGATTGCCTTGTGTGTGTGTGTGTGTTAAACATGTGGACTCTATGTAGGGCAGAGTGATGAGGTGATGACAGTGCCAGTAATGTAAAGTGCCAGCCTTATGTCTGGTGCCAGGGGGTGGAGGCCACGGGTGGTAACTAGTGGTGATGCAGGGAGAGGATGGGGAGCATGTGTGGTGCAGAGAGAGGGTACAGAACAGGTGTGGTACAGAGGGGTGTTAGAGAGCAGCTGTGGTACAGAGAGAGATTAGAGAGCAGGTGTGGTAGAGAGATAGGAGAGAGAGCAGGTGTGGTACAGAGAGAGGTTAGAGAGCAGGTGTGGTACAGAGAGGGGTTAGAGAGCAGGTGTGATACAAAGGGGTGTTAGAGAGCAGGTGTGGTACAGAGAGGGGTTAGAGAGCAGGTGTGGTACAGAGAGAGGTTAGAGAGCAGGTGTGGTACAGAGAGAAGATAGAGAGCAGGTGCGGTACAGAGAGGGGTTAGAGAGCAAGTGTGGTACAGAGAGGGGTTAGAGAGCAGGTGTGGTACAGAGGGGTGTTAGAGAGCAGGTGTGGTACAGAGAGAGAATAGAGAGCAGGTGTGGTACAGAGAGAGGAAAGAGAGCAGGTGTGGTGCAGAGAGAGGATAGAGAGCAGGTGTGGTGCAGAGATAGGACAGAAAGCAGGTGTGGTGCAGAGAGAGGATAAAAAACAGATGTGGTGCAGAGAGACGATAGAGAGCAGGTGTGTTGCAGAGAGAGGATAGAGAGGAGGTGTGGTGCAGAGAGAGGATAGAGAGTAGGTGTGGTACAGAGAGAGGATACAGAGGTGTGGTGCAGAGAGAGGAAAGAGAGCAGGTGTGGTGCAGAGAGAGGATGGAGAGCAGGTGTGGTGCAGAGAGAGGATGTAGAGCAGGTGTGGTACAGAGAGAGGATAGAGAGCAGGTGTGGTACAGAGAGAGGATAGAAAGCAGGTGTGGTGCAGAGAGAGGAAAGAGAGCAGGTGTGGTACAGAGAAAGGATAGAGAACAGGTGTGGTGCAGAGAGAGGAAAGAGAGCACGTGTGGTACATAGAGAGGAAAGAGAGCAGGTGTGGTTCAGAGAGAGGAAAGAGAGCAGGTGTGGCACAGAGAGAGGATAGAGAGCAGGTGTGATACAGAGAGGGGTTAGAGAGCAGGTGTGGTGCAGAGAGAGGATAGAGAGCAAGTGTGGTGCAGAGAGAGGATAGAGAGCAGGTGTGGTGCAGAGAGAGGATACAGAGCAAGTGTGGTACAGGGAGAGGATGGAGAGCAGGTGTTGTACAGAGAGAAGATAGAGAGCAGGTGCGGTACAGAGAGAGGATAGAGAGCAGGTGTGGTACAGAGAGAGGATAGAGAGCAGGTGTGGTACAGAGAGAGGATAGAGAGCAGGTGTGGTACAGAGAGAGGATAGAGAGCAGGTGTGAGTACAGAGAGAGGATAGAGAGCAGGTGTGGTACAGAGAGAGGATAGAGAGCAGGTGTGGTACAGAGAGAGGATAGAGAGCAGGTGTGGTACAGAGAGAGGATAGAGAGCAGGCGTGGTACAGAGAGAGGATAGAGAGCAGGTGTGGTACAGAGAGAGGATAGAGAGCAGGTGTGGTACAGAGAGAGGATAGAGAGCAGGTGTGGTACAGAGAGAGGATAGACAGCAGGTGTGGTACAGAGAGAGGATAGAGAGCAGGTGTGGTACAGAGAGAGGATAGAGAGCAGGTGTGGTACAGAGAGAGGATAGAGAGCAGATGTGGTACAGAGAGAGGATAGAGAGCAGGTGTGGTACAGAGAGAGGATAGAGAGCAGGTGTGGTACAGAGAGAGGATAGAGAGCAGGTGTGGTACAGAGAGAGGATAGAGAGCAGGTGTGGTACAGAGAGAGGATAGAGAGCAGGTGTGGTACAGAGAGAGGATAGAGAGCAGGTGTGGTACAGAGAGAGGATAGAGAGCAGGTGTGGTACAGAGAGAGGATAGAGAGCAGGTGTGGTACAGAGAGAGGATAGAGAGCAGGTGTGGTACAGAGAGAGGATAGAGAGCAGGTGTGGTACAGAGAGAGGATAGACAGCAGGTGTGGTACAGAGAGAGGATAGAGAGCAGGTGTGGTACAGAGAGAGGATAGAGAACAGGTGTGGTACAGAGAGAGGATAGAGAGCAGGTGTGGTACAGAGAGAGGATAGAGAGCAGGTGTGGTACAGAGAGAGGATAGAGAGCAGGTGTGGTACAGAGAGAGGATAGAGAGCAGGTGTGGTACAGAGAGAGGATAGAGAGCAGGTGTGGTACAGAGAGAGGATAGAGAGCAGGTGTGGTACAGAGAGAGGATAGAGAGCAGGTGTGGTACAGAGAGAGGATAAAGAGCAGGTGTAGTACAGAGAGAGGATAGAGAGCAGGTGTGGTACAGAGAGAGGATAGAGAGCAGGTGTGGTACAGAGAGAGGATAGAGAGCAGGTGTGGTACAGAGAGAGGATAGAGAGAAGGTGTGGTACAGAGAGAGGATAGAGAGCAGGTGTGGTACAGAGAGAGGATAGAGAGCAGGTGTGGTACAGAGAGAGGATAGAGAGCAGGTGTAGTACAGAGAGAGGATAGAGAGCAGGTGTGGTACAGAGAGAGGATAGAGAGCAGGTGTGGTACAGAGAGAGGATAGAGAGCAGGTGTGGTACAGAGAGAGGATAGAGAGCAGGTGTGGTACAGAGAGAGGATAGAGAGCAGGTGTGGTACAGAGAGAGGATAGAGAGCAGGTGTGGTACAGAGAGAGGATAGAGAGCAGGTGTAGTACAGAGAGAGGATAGAGAGCAGGTGTGGTACAGAGAGAGGATAGAGAGCAGGTGTGGTACAGAGAGAGGATAGAGAGCAGGTGTGGTACAGAGAGAGGATAGAGAGCAGGTGTGGTACAGAGAGAGGATAGAGAGCAGGTGTGGTACAGAGAGAGGATAGAGAGCAGGTGTGGTACAGAGAGAGGATAGAGAGCAGGTGTGGTACAGAGAGAGGATAGAGAGCAGGTGTGGTACAGAGAGAGGATAGAGAGCAGGTGTGATACAGAGAGAGGATAGAGAGCAGGTGTGGTACAGAGAGAGGATAGAGAGCAGGTGTGGTACAGAGAGAGGATAGAGAGCAGGTGTGGTACAGAGAGAGGATAGAGAGCAGGTGTGGTACAGAGAGAGGATAGAGAGCAGGTGTGGTACAGAGAGAGGATAGAGAGCAGGTGTAGTACAGAGAGAGGATAGAGAGCAGGTGTGGTACAGAGAGAGGATAGAGAGCAGGTGTGGTACAGAGAGAGGATAGAGAGCAGGTGTGGTACAGAGAGAGGATAGAGAGCAGGTGTGGTACAGAGAGAGGATAGAGAGCAGGTGTGGTACAGAGAGAGGATAGACAGCAGGTGTGGTACAGAGAGAGGATAGACAGCAGGTGTGGTACAGAGAGAGGATAGACAGCAGGTGTGGTACAGAGAGAGGATAGACAGCAGGTGTGGTACAGAGAGAGGATAGACAGCAGGTGTGGTACAGAGAGAGGATAGACAGCAGGTGTGGTACAGAGAGAGGATAGAGAGCAGGTGTAGTACAGAGAGAGGATAGAGAGCAGGTGTGGTACAGAGAGAGGATAGAGAGCAGGTGTAGTACAGAGAGAGGATAGAGAGCAGGTGTGGTACAGAGAGAGGATAGACAGCAGGTGTGGTACAGAGAGAGGATAGACAGCAGGTGTGGTACAGAGAGAGGATAGAGAGCAGGTGTGGTACAGAGAGAGGATAGAGAGCAGGTGTGGTACAGAGAGAGGATAGAGAGCAGGTGTGGTACAGAGAGAGGATAGAGAGCAGGTGTGGTACAGAGAGAGGATAGAGAGCAGGTGTGGTACAGAGAGAGGATAGAGAGCAGGTGTGGTACAGAGAGAGGATAGACAGCAGGTGTGGTACAGAGAGAGGATAGAGAGCAGGTGTGGTACAGAGAGAGGATAGAGAGCAGGTGTGGTACAGAGAGAGGATAGAGAGCAGGTGTGGTACAGAGAGAGGATAGAGAGCAGGTGTGGTACAGAGAGAGGATAGAGAGCAGGTGTGGTACAGAGAGAGGATAGAGAGCAGGTGTGGTACAGAGAGAGGATAGAGAGCAGGTGTGGTACAGAGAGAGGATAGAGAGCAGGTGTGGTACAGAGAGAGGATAGAGAGCAGGTGTGGTACAGAGAGAGGATAGAGAGCAGGTGTAGTACAGAGAGAGGATAGAGAGCAGGTGTGGTACAGAGAGAGGATAGAGAGCAGGTGTGGTACAGAGAGAGGATAGAGAGCAGGTGTGGTACAGAGAGAGGATAGAGAGAAGGTGTGGTACAGAGAGAGGATAGAGAGCAGGTGTGGTACAGAGAGAGGATAGAGAGCAGGTGTGGTACAGAGAGAGGATAGAGAGCAGGTGTAGTACAGAGAGAGGATAGAGAGCAGGTGTGGTACAGAGAGAGGATAGAGAGCAGGTGTGGTACAGAGAGAGGATAGAGAGCAGGTGTGGTACAGAGAGAGGATAGAGAGCAGGTGTGGTACAGAGAGAGGATAGAGAGCAGGTGTGGTACAGAGAGAGGATAGAGAGCAGGTGTGGTACAGAGAGAGGATAGAGAGCAGGTGTGGTACAGAGAGAGGATAGAGAGCAGGTGTAGTACAGAGAGAGGATAGAGAGCAGGTGTGGTACAGAGAGAGGATAGAGAGCAGGTGTGGTACAGAGAGAGGATAGAGAGCAGGTGTGGTACAGAGAGAGGATAGAGAGCAGGTGTGGTACAGAGAGAGGATAGAGAGCAGGTGTGGTACAGAGAGAGGATAGAGAGCAGGTGTGGTACAGAGAGAGGATAGAGAGCAGGTGTGGTACAGAGAGAGGATAGAGAGCAGGTGTGGTACAGAGAGAGGATAGAGAGCAGGTGTGATACAGAGAGAGGATAGAGAGCAGGTGTGGTACAGAGAGAGGATAGAGAGCAGGTGTGGTACAGAGAGAGGATAGAGAGCAGGTGTGGTACAGAGAGAGGATAGAGAGCAGGTGTGGTACAGAGAGAGGATAGAGAGCAGGTGTGGTACAGAGAGAGGATAGAGAGCAGGTGTAGTACAGAGAGAGGATAGAGAGCAGGTGTGGTACAGAGAGAGGATAGAGAGCAGGTGTGGTACAGAGAGAGGATAGAGAGCAGGTGTGGTACAGAGAGAGGATAGAGAGCAGGTGTGGTACAGAGAGAGGATAGAGAGCAGGTGTGGTACAGAGAGAGGATAGACAGCAGGTGTGGTACAGAGAGAGGATAGACAGCAGGTGTGGTACAGAGAGAGGATAGACAGCAGGTGTGGTACAGAGAGAGGATAGACAGCAGGTGTGGTACAGAGAGAGGATAGACAGCAGGTGTGGTACAGAGAGAGGATAGACAGCAGGTGTGGTACAGAGAGAGGATAGAGAGCAGGTGTAGTACAGAGAGAGGATAGAGAGCAGGTGTGGTACAGAGAGAGGATAGAGAGCAGGTGTAGTACAGAGAGAGGATAGAGAGCAGGTGTGGTACAGAGAGAGGATAGAGAGCAGGTGTGGTACAGAGAGAGGATAGAGAGCAGGTGTGGTACAGAGAGAGGATAGAGAGCAGGTGTGGTACAGAGAGAGGATAGAGAGCAGGTGTGGTACAGAGAGAGGATAGAGAGCAGGTGTGGTACAGAGAGAGGATAGAGAGCAGGCGTGGTACAGAGAGAGGATAGAGAGCAGGTGTGGTACAGAGAGGGGATAGAGAGCAGGTGTGGTACAGAGAGAGGATAGAGAGCAGGTGTGGTACAGAGAGAGGATAGAGAGCAGGTGTGGTACAGAGAGAGGATAGAGAGCAGGTGTGGTACAGAGAGAGGATAGAGAGCAGGTGTGGTACAGAGAGAGGATAGAGAGCAGGTGTGGTACAGAGAGAGGATAGAGAGCAGGTGTGGTACAGAGAGAGGATAGAGAGCAGGTGTGGTACAGAGAGAGGATAGAGAGCATGTGTGGTACAGAGAGAGGATAGAGAGCAGGTGTGGTACAGAGAGAGGATAGAGAGCAGGTGTGGTACAGAGAGAGGATAGAGAGCAGGTGTGGTACAGAGAGAGGATAGAGAGCAGGTGTGGTACAGAGAGAGGATAGAGAGCAGGTGTGGTACAGAGAGAGGATAGAGAGCAGGTGTGGTACAACAAATGTAAAAACTTCAATGTAAATAGTTTAGTAGATGTGTGTTGATTACCAATTTTGTATTCGCGGGAAGCGCTAAACCCATAGAGGAAAGTAGCTCCAAATCCTTGAATCAAGAGTCCTTCGTCGGCAGTCCCATAAAGGAAGAGACGAGTTGAAGCACTATTCAATTTTGCAATTCAAGAGAAGTTTTAATAACACTAGTGGTTACAATTCATATGCGATGACAGGTAGAGAACCTTGGACCGGGAGCTGAAGCTCAACCTCCATCCCTAGCAGGCACACTCACACAGCATATAAATGCACCCATGTGCTGCACACCCAAGCCTTCCTAACCCTGGTGTAACACACTCCTGTAAACAGAGAGTTTCGCGGCTCACATTTACATCCTAATTAACGCATTTAACAGGCGAGACGAGCCTATACATCAGCAGAGAGACGTGATATGTTCGGTGGTAGCCCCGGTAGTTGAGCAAGGTAAGGGCACCCACTCGCCCTCTCGGCTCACACCCACGCATTCCCCCACACTATTTACGGCTTGTGAACCGTCGTTACTCACACACCCTCGTCTTCTCTTACACTGGCTCGGCCGCCCCCTTCTTACTTTTTACGAGAGCTAGTGTGAGGAGGCAGCATGGGGTGGGGCCACTAATTCTGTCTTGACGCCAAGCAATCATTTACTACAGCAAAAGTGGCTGTTAATCCTGTCTTACTTGACGCCAGGCAAGCATTTATTACAGCAAAGGAAGGTAATAATTTTTTTTTACCAAGTGGAATTAGCAGTTTTCATACTTCGTCATCCAAAATCTAGCTCTGAGGTATTACTAACCCCCAGGAAGGTACTCAAAACAATCCGCTAGCACACAGGTAGCTATTTACAGCTAGGTAAAAACTGGCAAGAGATATAGGGAAATTTACTCTTATGTCTCGTTCTAACGTGAATCAAACCCGGGTCCCTATGGTTGTGAGTCAATGACTCTAACATTGAGATGCAGATGGCCCTTGCTACACAAAATTGGATGATAATCGTGTTTTATAGGGGTGAGGCAAACACTTACTGAAATAAAAGCAACTAGTAACTCTATGAATATCCCAGTTTTCTTCCCACCAGACCACATTCAGGAAGTCTCTCACATGTGCATGTTCTCCTCTCTTTTTATTGTGAAGTGTTCGTCATCTCTCCTTAGTTCCCTTTCAGATTAATTTCCACCACTTGGTGGATTCTCGGGACCGTATGATTACTTACATTCTTCTATCCCTCCGAGGATCATTCTCGTCGGGTCGTTTTCTCCTACATTGTGACAGTCCTCTTTTTTTCCCTTGTCACTAACATGTTGAGGCCTGAAGATCTACAGCGCTACACTCATCATTCTAGCCTCTATGCGCCTGGCTTCGCATGCAGTTTCCAATTCGCATGCAAGTTCCCCATCATTAGTACTGTTACTGTACCCACTGGAATTACCTGGAGTTTACCTGGAGAGAGTTCCGGGGGTCAACGCCTCCGCGGCCCGGTCTGTGACCAGGCCTCCTGGTGGATCAGAGCCTGATCAACCAGGCTGTTACTGCTGGCTGCACGCAATCCAACGTACGAGCCACAGCCCGGCTGGTCAGGTACCGACTTTAGGTGCTTGTCCAGTGCCAGCTTGAAGACTGCCAGGAGTCTATT
>NC_091316.1:13370869-13410869 GCF_038502225.1 Cherax quadricarinatus
GCACATCAACTAGATAACTGCTTCAGCATATGGGCGCCTGGCAAACCTGAGAATAGCGTTCCGATACCTCAGTAAGGAATTGTTCAAGACGCTGTACACTGTACATCAGGCCCATACTGGAGTATGCAGCACCAGTTTGGAACCCACACCTGGTCAAGCACGTCAATAAATTAGAGAAAGTGCAAAAATTTGCAACAAGACTAGTTTCAGAGCTAAAGGGAATGTCCTTCGAAGAAAGGTTAAGAGAAATCGGCTTGACGACACTGGAGGACAGGAGGATTAGGGGAGACATGATAACGACATACAAAATACTGCGAGGAATTGACAAGGTGGACAAAGACAGGGTGTTCCACAGATGGGACACAGAAACAACTGGAAGTTGAAGACTCAGATGAGTCAAAAGGATGTTAGAAAGTATTTCTTTAGTCACAGAGTTGTCAGTAAGTGGAATAGTCTAGCAAGTGACGTAGTGGAGGTAGGAACCATACATAGTTTTAAGACGAGGTTTGATAAAGCTCATGGAGCAGGGAGAGAGAGGTCCTAGTAGCGATCAGTAAAGAGTCGGGGCCAGGAGCTATGACTCGACCCCTGTAACCATAGGTAAGTACAAATAAGTGAGTACACACATTCTCACAGAGTAATCCTCTCGGTATGTACTTACGTTTTGTAGGCACTAGGAAAAATCACAAAGTAGGGAGGCAGCTTTGTGAGAACGTTTCACTCATATATAAAGCTTTAGCATGTTGCTATTATTGGGGAAAGGAATGAGAAGGGAGAAGAAAGCTGAGAAATGAGAAGGAAGAAGAGAAGGGGAAGGGGTGGAATGGAGGAGATAAGTGTATCGTTTCAACACCATGTGTCTATGTTGCTTCGCTTTTCCTTCTCTTGGCGCCTCAGTAACACCGGCTCGCACTATCGATATTTTGAGCGTCTTGCAGCTTGTGTTATCGATACGTTAGGTGTAATGTAGTGTTAGAGTCTGACACGCATTGATTATTGGACCCATGCTGATATGTTTATGGAGGAATTTGATGAAGACCGCACCTTCAGAGCACCCCATCTCCCTCTCACCACTTTCTTTCCATTAAGTCCTCGTCTCCCATTTTCTTTGTTCAAGTCCTGGTGACTATCAGTTGCAATTCCGTGGGTGGAACAAGTCCACATTTTCAAAGGAAGCATTAAACAATGCTTCGATTTTGTCCTGGACCATTTCGATACAGCGCGGACCGAAACATCGTCTAAAGTTTAATCTCCAAAGTGTTGGTTATTCGTGAACATGTTAAAAAAAGAAAACGTATTATAATAGACATTGCGTGTTGTGTCGGAAGTTTACGTCTGTCTAGAGTCTTCTCTCTAGACTCTAGAGAGAAACTTAGTAGACAAGTGAAGCTTTGCTCTACACTTAATGTCTTTCCGCCATACTTGTCGAAAATTGTGTTAATTGTGAGCTCTCTCCCCTTAAATAAGATGACTAATTGAGACAGTAAATATCTTCAAATACTCCCTGGACTTCGAAACTCGCGGGACAGTCCTGCGATCCCTCACCCGACGGAACCACTCTTCCCTAACATACAACTTTCCCATTTTTTTTTTTTAGGCTCGAGGAAGTTAATGATGGTCACTGATAGCTTCTACGAGCGTCACTAACTCAACTGATACAAACAAATTATGGAATCTATATTTACAAAATATCTGAATGTTATGAGCACGTCTAGTTGAAATATTTCTTTCTATTAATAAATGAATAAAAAACTCTACGTGGCTATTAATTATCAGCCGAATGGAAACGCATCTCCTATTAAAGCAAGCGTATTTCATACTACATTCTGTTAAGCTATATTATTTTTTTCCTAAAAGTTCATTTGCGAAAAGTTGAGTCAGATAAAAGACGTGTTGCCATTTAAATCAAATGTTTACATCTGTTTATGTGAGTCCGATTCATCACTCATCTTGAGAGTAAGACACATGTGCAACATCTGGGTATCTTTATTGTAGACGTTTCGCCATCCAGTGGCTTTATCAATACAAATTCTAGGACATAACTTGAAGGCAGTAGAACTATGTACAGAAGATGAGGTAATCAGTCCCTCAACCTAGGAGTAGGTGCGAACAGCACCATAGTCGTGGAGATTCTGAATCTCCACGACTATGGTGCTGTTCGCACCTACTCCTAGGTTGAGGGACTGATTACCTCATCTTCTGTACATAGTTCTACTGCCTTCAAGTTATGTCCTAGAATTTGTATTGATAAAGCCACTGGATGGCGAAACGTCTACAATAAAGATACCCAGATGTTGCACATGTCTTTTACTCTCATCTTGTCGGTATTATATACCATTCGTACACATCACTCATCTTCTACTATCTGGCTGAATGAAGGAACTGAAAGGTGAGTACAAACCTTACTTCAATCATATAAGCACACGTGAAAGTTTTAATAACTAAAAACCATCTGACATTATCCTCGTTACCGACACTTCACCTGCTAATGGCCGCAGAAAATAGTTTGAAAGCTTCTACACTTTTGGATGAATATAGTTGCATAACGATCAAAAACTTGTTTCAAATACATTACTTGTTTCTCCAGCAGCTTTTCAGAAGTTGCACATTTTCGTGAGGTTTGAGAAAATGGAAAGAATATTCGAAACGAGGCTTTGACGGGACTACAGTAAACACAAGAGTAAAAAATGTGAACCACAAATATGAAGGTGGAACCATTCACCATATTGGAAAGATAAACTGGTCTTTTCGGTTCATCCTGTTCTGTTATGACTCTTGTGATTTGATAAGGATGCAGGTCAAGCCAAAACCAGTCTATGGACTAACTGTATGTTGTAAGAAAAAGATTTATAAGGAAGACAAAGGAAACTGAAATATACCTAGCTAGAATCATGGGATTATAAGGTAGTTCAGGGTAAAGTTAGTTAGTTTAATATGTTTATTATGCACCCCATACCCATCCTGTGGGGTTCAGGGTAAAGCAAGTAGTTTTGTCGGTCATCAATATGGTAGTTTACCCTGGAAACAAACATGGCCCATGGAAAATGAGGAACTGCTCGCCCCCACCCACACACACACACACACAAACACACCCCGGCGAACTCTCAAGGCTCTATAGAGTGTACTTCTTGGAACAACTGTATTGCATAAGTGGACATAAGATTGAAGATAGCATTTCTCGGTGCTTCTAGATATTAAGTAGCATGCTTGTTTATATGCTTCTTTTCGCTATGATTATTGTTATTGCCTTCTAGCTCACAGGAGAACCATATGAGCATACCTCTCACAACTACTGGGTCACTATGATATGGCCTTGGATGCACTAGAAGAAAATCAGAATGCAGATGTAATATACACAGACTTTGCAAAAGCGTTTGACAAATGCGATCATGGCGTAATAGCGCACAAAATGCGTGCTGAAGGAATAACTGGGAAAGTGGGGAAATGGATCTTCAACTTCCTAACCAATCGAACACAAGGAGTAGTGGTCAACAGAGTTAAATCGGAGGCTGCCATAGTGAAGAGCTCTGTTCCACAAGGCACAGTATTCGCCCCGATCCTGTTCCTCATCCTCATATCAGACATAGACAGAGATGTAAACCACAGCACCGTATCATCCTTTGCAGATGATACTAGGATCGGCATGAGGCTGTCATCTATTGAGGACGCGGTTAACCTCCAAGAAGATATAAACAAAGTTTTCCAGTGGGCAACGGAAAACAGTATGATGTTCAATGAGGACAAATTCCAACTACTCCGTTATGGAAAACTGGAGGAGATAATAACTAGAACAGAGTATACTACAAACTCTGGCCATACAATAGAGAGGAAAAATAATGTAAGGGACCTGGGAGTAGTAATGTCTGAGGATCTCACTTTTAAGGATCACAACAGTGCCACGATCACAAGTACAAAGAAAATGACAGGATGGATAATGAGAACGTTTAAAACGAGAGATGCCAAGCCAATGATGATCCTTTTCAAATCACTTGTTCTCTCTAGGCTGGAATACTGCTGTACATTAACATCTCCATTCAAAGCAGTTGAAATTGCAGATCTAGAGAGTGTACAAAGAACCTTTACCGCATATACCAGTTTTATCAAGCACCTTAACTACTGGGAACGCTTTGAAGCACTTGACTTCTACTCGTTCGAACGCAGGAGAGAGAGATATATATCATAATCTACACTTGGAAGATCCTGGAAGGAATGGTCCCGAATCTGCACACAGAAATCACTCCCTACGAAAGTAAAAGACTGGGCAGGCGATGCAAAATGCCCCCAATTAAAAGTAGGGGTGCCATTGGTACACTAAGATAAAACACCATAAGTGTCCAGGGCCCAAGACTGTTCAACAGCCTCCCACCAAGCATAAGGGGAATTTCCAATAAACCCCTGGCTGCCTTCATGAGAGAGCTGGACAGATACCTAAAGTCAGTGCCGGATCAGCCGGGCTGTGGATCGTATGTTGGATTGCGTGCGGCCAGCAGTAACAGCCTAGTTGATCAGGCCCTGATCCACCGGGAGGCCTGGTCGTGGACTGGGCCCCGGGGGCGTTGATCCCCGGAATAACCTCCAGGTAGGTAGACTCCAGGTACGCCAGCTATCTGCTGAGTCAGTAGATCTGCCTCTTCATTTTAAGATGCTCACTTCTTACTGAGTGGTGTGGAGGAGCAGTCAGTAAGGCATGGTGGTGTTAAATATAACAAGAGCACTGATGATAAGTTGCAAAGATTTCAAGAGATAGACAGGGTCTTGAACATGTCCGTTCACAGTGGAGAGTGTGACGTGGTGTTGTGTGTGAGCATGCTGCAGTAACATCTATGAAGCGATTCAGGGAACCTAACGAACCAGAAATGAATTTTGAAGGTGGAAGGTGTACAATGCCTGCACTTTAAAAGTCAGGGGATTGTTGCTGCTATATTTATATGGACGTGCTGAGCCAGTAGTAGCCATATAACACCTGGGGAATTGGAGGTAATCAGTTTTGATTTAAGAAAGGGAAGGGGGTGGTAGATCCAGTATCTTGTATAAGAGCCCTTCACTAGCATCGAAGAGCCTCTCATACTCTCCCACATTCCCCGAAGAACGTCCATCAATCTTGATGGCCTGAACACATCGACTCCAGGCTGAGGGAGTGATTACCTCAAACTTCAAGAGGGAGCTGGACAGATACCTAAAACTTGCCGGATCAGCCGGGCTGTGGTTCGTACGTTAGATTGCGTGCGGCCAGCAGTAACAGCCTCGTTGATCAGACCCTGATCCACCGGGAGGCCTGGTCGTGGACCGGGCCACGGGGGCGTTGATCCCCGGAATGCCCTCCAGCGTGGTGTGGAGGCACCAAGATATCTTCCATCTTTCTCTGCACCGGACTGAAAAAACTAGCGAAACTGTACCAGAATAAAGATAACCAAATGTCTCACAAGCGTCTCATTTATCAACTCGTCGGTTACATGAACCATTTATCCACAGGACATCATTCCACTGAAACTCCGTCGGTTTCCATAACGTATCAACTGATAATCTCTGTGCGATGCATATTGACTTGTAAATATTGAATTATTTGCTCTCTTGCTTCACTGAGAGTTCACAGTTCACTGAAGCACTTTATTAAGAGTGCACAAACTGTTTTATTGGCCTTTCAGCTGCATAAAGGCTCGAAGACTGCAATACTAAGCAATAAAGTTCTCGGGAAAACACGATGGCATGTTGAAGCAGCAAGCAGCAGCTGGCTGATTAGCAAACATTATATTCCTCAACTGATTTTCTGATCGGCATAAAATTATGAATTATCACAAGCAGCTCAAAATTTCCTTAACGTTGGAATCCCAAATAGTATGCTGATTCACTTAATTTTTCCCAGGGATAGGACATGCACACCGAGAGCGCTATATTTCTCAATGTATATACACCAAGAGATGTGTACCTCTGTGTATGTATTACCAAAAATAGGCATATATATATATACACACACACAACGAGAAGTATATGTCTGTGTGTGTATACAACAAGAGGTATATCTCACCTGTATCTCTCCGTCTCATTTGTCCATACAGTAATACATACCTTTCTCACTCTTGAATACCTTCAACCATTTCTAACACACATTACTACATGTATAAGCGGGCCTCTCCTAGCTCGTGAATTTCTACTCCACTAACACAAGAATCTTTCCTCCTCTAGACGTGAATTTCTCTTCCATTAGCACGTTAGTTTGTCCTCCACTAACATGTGAACCTCTCCTCCACGTCTCCCACCCACACGTACTCCTCCCTCACGACGTAATGGCACAAGTGCTGGGCATAACGTTCCCGTCATTCTTTCAGCCAAGGATGGCATCATATAGAACAAGATAGCAGCACATTGTTGGCGTATCCAATTTTGCTAAATTAAATAAAAATCCTTCACCATGTATTTACTCCTTGCTACCACCTCCTCCTACAGACACACACACACACACACACACACACACACACACACACACACACACACACACACACATACATCACCATTGCCTCACCTTAACCTTAAGTTTTTTTATTTCTTCAGTAACTTCTGTTCTTCCTGTTTCTCTACAAGAAGGCAGCAGCACACTGCTGAGGTATCCGTTGTTGTTTAATAATAAAACTTACATTTACTCTTCTCATTTTCGATTCCGATTCATGGAGTTGTGGCTCGAGGTGCACATGAAGTCTTCCTGAAAATGTTGGTGGCCTTGTCGCCTTTCCACGCTCTCCTTGGTGATGGATGATGATATCTCCACAATCTAATGATTTGCTCGCTATCCATGCTTGACAGTATCCTGGCTATCCACGTTTGACAATATCCTGGCTATCCACGCTTGACAATATCCTGGCTATCCACGCTTGACAATATCCTGGCTATCCACGCTTGACAATATCCTGGCTATCCACGCTTGACAATATCCTGGCTATCCACGTTTGACAATATCCTGGCTATCCACGCTTGACAATATCCTGGCTATCCACGCTTGACAATATCCTGGCTATCCACGCTTGACAATATCCTGGCTATCCACGCTTGACAATATCCTGGCTATCCACGCTTGACAATATCCTGGCTATCCACGCTTGACAATATCCTGGCTATCCACGCTTGACAATATCCTGGCTATCCACGCTTGACAATATCCTGGCTATCCACGCTTGACAATATCCTGGCTATCCACGCTTGACAATATCCTGGCTATCCACGCTTGACAATATCCTGGCTATCCACGCTTGACAATATCCTGGCTATCCATGCTTGACAGTATCCTGGCTATCCACGCTTGACAATATCCTGGCTATCCACGCTTGACAATATCCTGGCTATCCACGCTTGACAATATCCTGGCTATCCACGCTTGACAATATCCTGGCTATCCACGCTTGACAATATCCTGGCTATCCACGCTTGACAATATCCTGGCTATCCACGCTTGACAATATCCTGGCTATCCACGCTTGACAATATCCTGGCTATCCACGCTTGACAATATCCTGGCTATCCACGCTTGACAATATCCTGGCTATCCACGCTTGACAATATCCTGGCTATCCACGCTTGACAATATCCTGGCTATCCACGCTTGACAATATCCTGGCTATCCACGCTTGACAATATCCTGGCTATCCACGCTTGACAATATCCTGGCTATCCACGCTTGACAATATCCTGGCTATCCACGCTTGACAATATCCTGGCTATCCACGCTTGACAATATCCTGGCTATCCACGCTTGACAATATCCTGGCTATCCACGCTTGACAATATCCTGGCTATCCACGCTTGACAATATCCTGGCTATCCACGCTTGACAATATCCTGGCTATCCACGCTTGACAATATCCTGGCTATCCACGCTTGACAATATCCTGGCTATCCACGCTTGACAATATCCTGGCTATCCACGCTTGACAATATCCTGGCTATCCACGCTTGACAATATCCTGGCTATCCACGTTTGACAGTATCCTGGCTATCCACGCTTGACAGTATCCTTACTATCCACGCTTGACAGTATCCTGGCTATCCACGCTTGACAATATCCTGGCTATCCACGCTTGACAGTATCCTGGCTATCCACGCTTGACAGTATCCTGGCTATCCACGCTTGACAGTATCCTAGCTATCCACGCTTGACAGTATCCTGGCTATCCACGCTTGACAGTATCCTGGCTATCCACGCTTGACAATATTCTGGCTATCCACGCTTGACAATATCCTGGCTATCCATGCTTGACAATATCCTGGCTATCCACGCTTGACAATATCCTGGCTATCCACGCTTGACAATATCCTGGCTATCCACGCTTGACAATATCCTGGCTATCCACGCTTGACAATATCCTGGCTATCTACGCTTGACAATATCCTGGCTATCCACGCTTGACAATATCCTGGCTATCCACGCTTGACAATATCCTGGCTATCCACGCTTGACAATATCCTGGCTATCTACGCTTGATATAGCAATCGCTTTACTAAAGTTTCCCAGCTCAGGCTGACAGAATTCCTTACCAGACATGTGAAACACATCTCGAGTGATGGAATACAACATGGTTAACACAGCCAGCTTTTCTTCCCACTCTATAACTATAGAGTAAGTTAGCAGCACACTGCGGATGCACCTACTTAAGCTTAGTGTATAAAAAAGAAAAGGTCCAGCTTACCCCCCTCCCCACTACCTTCCCCACCACATCACCCCCTCCCCCCCTCCCCCCATCATTCACCTTGACAAGGGCGTGACTCCTGTCATCATTTATCACAAGTTATCAGCATCTGTCAGCATCCTGGCTGACACCACAACACCTCCACCACCACCTACAGTCACCTTCAAGACGCCGGCCTGCCTCCCCATGCCTCGCCAGATGCCTCCAGGTCCCTCAGGGGAGGTTCCTTGATGCCGTGGAGGGGATCTTAATTCATAGACCTGCTCTTCACTTCTTTGGATCGAACCTAAAGGCATCCCATTATCCCTTTAGGTGTACCTGGAGAGGGATTCCCTCATGATAATAATAATAATAATAATAATAATAATAATAATAATAATAATAATAATAATAATAATAATAATAATAATAATAATAATAATAATAACAATAATAATTGCTGCAATGAAATTTTACTGCTAAAGGAAATAATTCACACTTAATGTGTTCGGATGTAATTCCTCATACGCTAAACCTGTAGAGGTCCCTCAGTGTTAGGTATGCAACATCGCGGCTGGTTCAGTCAGGCTGTTGGTTCTCGCCAGAGGTTCTGTACATCTTCATTACAAAGTCTGCGAAATAGTGCCTCGTAGTTCAGTAGGAGCGCATTCGGCTCACAACGAAGAGGATCCGGAATGAATCCTGGGATGGGCGAGACACCTGAGCTCTTGATTCAAGGAACTGGAGCTATTCTCCCTCTTTCTGATGAATATATTTTATTTTAAATGTTGTTTATGTAGAGCAAATATCACCCTGGGCTGCTGTTGGTGTGGCCAAGTGAGGCCAGGGTGGGTCACCCTACAGCTGCTGTTTGGTGTGGCCAAGTGTGGCCAGGGTGGGTCTCCCTACAGCTGCTGTTTGGTGTGGCCAAGTGTGGCCAGGATGGATCATCCTACAGCTGATGTTTGGTGTGGCCAAGTGTGGTCATGGTTGGGTCACCCTACAGCTGATGTTTGGTGTGGCCAAGTGTGGCCAGGATGGATCATCCTACAGCTGATGTTTGGTGTGGCCAAGTGTGGCCAGGATGGATCATCCTACAGCTGATGTTTGGTGTGGCCAAGTGTGGCCAGGTTGGGTCACCCTACAGCCGCGTCTCTGACATAAACAAACAGACGAGAACTGCAGATCACAATTTGTTGATATTAATATCACTCCTGGTGATACCTGCTGATCCAATTTTCATAATATTTAGGACAGTTTGTGTCCCAACGTGTAAATTAACGGACACATTTATCGAGCAGGAAAACATTACAAGAGTCATCAAGATTAATTAGCTTGATTTCTGCAGCAATAGCATATGTATATAAACAAATAAATTTGAAGGTGAAATTATGTATAAGTGAAATTATATAATACTAGCTTATTAAATATATGCTTTTCTCTTGAGGTGATAATGACAAAATCGCATCTCAAATTTGCTAATGGATGGTGGCCACTGTGCAGTAGTCAGGCCAGCCATACGCTTAATGAACATGGTAATGTGCAGCGTTTGCCGTCCCCCGCAGCCTCGTAACCACTCCCAACTTGACGGATCTAATTGAAACAGCATGTGAGCTATTGAAAATGAAAATAATGTTTCATAGTCGTGTATATAGAGCTGTTTTATGGATGTGTTTGTTTGTGTGTGATGTGTTTACCTGGTGGTTGAGGGTAGAGGCAGGATGGAACACTCTTTGATCAATCACAAAAGGGGTTACGAGTATATTTGTCTATATGTTAAATTCAAGGGAAGGGAAGAAGGTCCCTGGGGATGGTGGTGAAGGTTCTTGGTCCAGAGAAAGGGATGTATCCTCCTTTTCTTTGGAACAAACCTGTTTGCCTCTAATTTTCCCCAGGTACTGTGTGGTTTCACGGGTTTATCGCATCCCATGAACACTGATAACATTAATGGTGCTTATATAATATGCGTCACCCGAATTTAAGCGACGCGAGATCACTGAGCTAAAAATATCAGATGATTATTATTATAATCAAGGTGGAAGCGCTAAACCCGTAGGATTATACAGCGCCTGGGGGGGGGGGTTGTGGAAGGCATTCAGGCTTAATTCGGGGAACTGGAGCACAGATCCAATTCCCTAAATCAAGAGCCCCTCACCAACATCAAGGAACCTTCCCTGATGGGTAAAAATATCAGAGCAAGAGTTCTTCGACTCTCAGCAGTCATTTCAAATACAAGGATTCGCTTTCACTGCCTCTGTTTAAACATCAATGATCATTTTGATTGTTCTGGATATAATTTTAGATATGTTGATAATACTTTTATAAACTTACAGACCGGAATATGTGAATATAGACGAATGTAATAGAGGATCTTTATTGAGCTAACTGAAGCTCCCTCTAACAAGGAGACTGCACTCCGTGACTAAAGATCTTATACTATCCGATAATGTCTTTAAAATTCGAGCAAAGGCATAAAAAAGTTAGATTTTAGAGAATTTTGCAATCCGTTTATTAGTGAGCTTAAACCTGATCTTAATGTATAAGTATTAGGTTTATTATTTTGAAAGAGTTGTCTACCCCCTATCTGTGAAGGTTTGTTTACTAGACCTCAGGTGGTTCAGTTTATGCTTGTCATCAGTACACACCTGCCTCCACCTGAGGTAACTTGCTCCTCGCTGGGTTTGCTCAGTTTTTGGAATATTAACTGATAACGTTATTACAATCTGTAATAAACCTGTGCTATCATATTTTGCATCAAGTTATTCATTAAATATGCTACACATCCTGATAGTGAATGATCACCGAAATGTTGAATTCTTTTATAGAGTGAGTCTAGAAGAAATTATTCTCTCTCTCTCTCTCTCTCTCTCTCTCTCTCTCTCTCTCTCTCTCTCTCTCTCTCTCTCTCTCTCTCTCTCTCTCTCTCTCTCTCTCTCTCTCTCTCTCTCTCTGTTATTTATGTCCTAAGTCTCCTTTCTTGTTCTTTGTCTATGAGTTCATCAGTAGGCACAAATGTTCTCACCTATATGATGTCGTTATTCGTTAATTAAGTTCCGTTTGTGTACAATGCTATTTTCTTAAGGAAAACTTTAGCACTTACGGTTATTTTATTTTCTTCTCCTGTTCTTTTATTATCGTGCCTTATTCTGTTCCTGTGGAAAGCCAGGTTGCCAGAGTAAACTGTGTCTGTCTATTAACGGGCGGGGGATAGATCCTTGGTCACTAGTTAGGCTCAGCATCCCTTAAGGGTTTAACACTTCCCATTAATATAATAACACATAATTCTTTGTTTTGTTTTGACATGTAACTTTTGTTAACATTTTCACTGTTTCGTTTTCCCCCTCAGTTCGTCACTTGTTCTCGGCGTTTAGATATTCACTTCGTTCATCGTTATTCACCCGTTTCCTCTCTCTCAGAGGGTTCTTTCTTTGCTTCCACCCATTTCTCTTCTCATATTTCTCCATTTCCTTCCTCGTATACCCGTTTTCCACCCGCTAATGTCGGCTGTTGCCTCTTTTCTTAACGACCATTTCTCTCATTCTCTCCAATTTTTCTGAGTTATTTGCCAATTAGCTTCTCTTCTTTAGTAGTAATTTCCTCTCTCCTCCGTCTCCCATATCCTTCCCACACTCTTTAGGGTCTATTTCCATTGCCCATACATTTGCACGCACTTTACCTGGATTATACCTGGAGAGTGTTCCAGGGGTCCACGCCCCTGAAGCCTGGTCCATAACTAGGCCTTGCGGTGGATCAAGACCTGATAAACCAGGCTGTTACTGCCGGGAGCAAGTAAACCGACGTACATACCTTCTCAGCAAACTCCTGTAGCTAAGTATAGAGGTCTGCTTTCAATCGATAGGACCCGGGTTCGATTAGCAGGTGTGAGTTAAGAGCGAATCTTCTCACATCTGGCCCTGTAAATGGATACCCAGGTGTTAGTGGCATTCTAATGGAGCGCTGGGTTTTGAAATGAACAGAGGCGGGATAAAAGGTGTTTCAACTTGTAATCTTACAACCCTTTGACCTCTCCTTAATCACCGCCATTAAGCACTCCTTCACATCTTATAATCCTTCCCTGTAAATCTTACAGCACCTCTCTTCCTACTTTCCCTTTCTCCTCTCCCTTCTCCCACTTGCGTGTTGAAGCTCCCCTCCCCCCTCGTCTCCCTTGCATGATGAAACTCCCCTCGACTCGCTCCCCCTTGCATGATAGAGCTCCCCTTTTCGTAAAATATAGCAGCAAGGGGGATGATACATATGTACTGGAGAGGTCGGCGAGGCCCACATGTATCACCCCAACAACGCCGAGGCGCTAAAAAAAAAAAAGTACTTGAAGTACTCTCCATTTTCTAAATTATTTGACTAACTTGAGAGAAAAGTTGTTTATGAGAGTTTTTTTTATTTTTAATTTTATTTATTGGGAAGGATGTGTATACTCTGCTAGTTTCACAAGCAAGGGTTGAATCTCGACTCCTGTATCTCATTTCAACTTTGTTGTTAGTTTCTATTCTCCTGTGAACCAGCTTAGTACACAGTCTACAGTGTTATGCATTTCTCTGTATATGTACAGTGGGGTATACATCCGTATTTATAAACTTGAAGCTTTCGTTAAGCAATAATTGATGGCTTAAAGTATTTTTTCCTGTTAGTGTAAAGTGACTTGTTTCTCAATCTTACAGTTTAAACTAACCTGTGTGGCGCTGTCGTATTTCCTTTGGGAACTTGTGTGTGTGTGTGGAGCCTCCGTCCACCACGTCCTTATCCGGTTCCTTCCACTCGTTCACTGCACATACAAGGAAGTTTTTCCTGAAATCCTTGTGCTTCATCTGTAGTTTTTCCATCTATACTCCTTGTTTCTCGTTTTTGTTGAGTTCACATCTCTCTACAAGGATGCGTAGGACACTACCTTCAAGTGTATGTGTGTGTGTGTGTGTGTGTGTGTGTGTGTGTGTGTGTGTGTGTGTGTGTATGTGTGTGTGTCTGTGTGTGTGTGTAATTACGTATTTCTTCTTTTTGTTGTTGCAGGGGTTGAATCTCCGTTCCTCGTTCTGCCTCTAAACTTGCCGCTCATAGGACGTACAGTCTCCTGGCCTCGTGGGCCCTGTCATACCTATTCTTCGTCCAGATTATTTCTCTTCCTTATCTCCATGAGCCTGATGAAATACTCCCAGACATTCCCGTGTCTTTTAATTTCCTACTGCGCCCTTGTCTACCCATTTTCCGCCTCTCGCTAACAACACCAGATACGTTTCACCTTCACCAAATTGGGGCACCTCCATGAGAGAGAGAGAGAGAGAGAGAGAGAGAGAGAGAGAGAGAGAGAGAGAAAAAAAAGTGAGGAAGAGAGAAAGAAAGAACAGAAAGAAAAAGAAACATTTTACACACACCAACAATAGCCACCAATGATCACGTCCGAGCCTCCAAGAATTCTGGACGGAAAATACAGAATTAATTTTTTTTTTCATCCAGGGAGCAAGAAAGTGCGTGTGAAAAGAGGCGGATCTCTCATCTTAGTATTCACGGTTCTTCACGACACAAGTTTAGTGCAACTTTTTTCCCCTCCGCTCTATCTTGTGTGGGAAGAAAACTAGAAGAGATTTTTTTGTGGAGAGAATCCAAGATGGAGGAGCTACTCTTGTCACCGCCATTATAACCTCTTTATTTGGTCCGTTTTTTTTTTACCCTTGCGCTTCCTGTTTTATTAGATTTTTTGCCTGCTTCTTTTTTCCTTTTCTTCTTCTTCTTCTTCTTCTTCTTCTTCTTCTTCTTCTTCTTCTTCTTCTTCTTCTTCTTCTTCTTCTTCTTCTTCTTCTTCTACTTTGTCTTCCTCTACTTATTCTTGTTCTTTATCTTTGATCGTTCTCTTTTAGTTATAATTATTGTCAGTTTAACACTGCTGTTCTGTCCGCTTCTCTGGGAGCGCTTGAAAGCACTTGACTTGTATTCACTGGAGCGAAGGCGACAGAGATACATCATAATCTACACCTACAAAATCCTGGAGGGAGTGGTCCATAATCTTCACACAGAAATCACTCCCTACGAGACGGAGCTGGACAGATACCTTAAGTGAGTGCCGGATCAACCGGGCTGTGGTTCGTACGCTGGACTAAGTGCTGCCAGCAGTAACAGCCTCATTGATTAGGCCCTGATACAGCGGGGGCGTTGATCCCCGGAATACCCTCCAGGTAGATTCCAAGTTGGTCGTCTCCATCACCTGTCTTCCTCTACGTCAAAAGAGTCATTTTAACAGAATTTAAAAATGGCTAAAGATACTTTATTCTCACTTAGTTGTGGTTGCTGGAGTCGAGTTCTAGCTCCTGGCCTCGCCCCTTTGTCACGTTGGAGACCGAGAGACATTGTCAGTCTCTCCGTCCTCAACGTTCCTCTCAGGGAGATCATTACAATTCCTAACCTGGAGTCTACCTGGAGGATGTTCCGGGGGTCAACGCCCCCGCGGCCCGGTCCTTGACCAGGCTTCCCATGAAATGAAAAAAATGAAACTGAAAAAAATCATGACGTCTCTATAGTTATTTTTTACAGTCTATCTACGTGTGTTTTTCCCTCTGATTCTCATTTTTCAATCCGTTCGTATCCAGCTTGTCAGTGCCAGAGTATTTTGTACGACATGATCATGTTGCCTCCGAGGTGTGTGGATCATTGCATGGTAGTTCCTTTAGAGTCTACTCCTATTGGTTCATTCTTGCTGAATTTCCCAAAGAATCCAGAAAGTAGAACAACATTTGATCAGTCATCTCGTTATTGACGTGATAATGGTTCAGGAAGGACCGAAATGCCGTCATAAGTCTCCTCTCCTCAATGTCAGTTATTTTTTAAGAAATAGTAATAATATAATATTTTATTATTATTGTTGTTGTTGTTGTTGTTGTTGTTGTTGTTGTTGTTGTTGTTGTTGTTGTTGTTGTTGTTGTTGTTGTTGTTGTTGTTGTTGTTATTATTATTATTATTATTATTATTATTATTATTATTATTATTATTATTATTATTATTATTATTATGAAGCTATAAATCCGTAAGGGTCATGCAGCACTTGGGAGCGGGAGGTAATTAGGTTTGATTCGTGGAAGAGGAGTCCGTTTAGTCAAACTCGGTCATTATCATTAAATCCTTGTTGATCATTCAGCGCAAGGATTGATGGAAGGCTCGATCCTTCGTCTGTTAATCGCGCCCCGGTATCTGACCAGTCAGGCTGTTGGTATTCTCTTTTAATGCATATGCCAAGATGGGGTTGAACCTGAGACAAAGGCAGCCCGGAAACTATCAAAGTAAAGGCAGCCCTGAAACTCAAAGTGTTGTGTAGGTAGTCTCAGCATTGCTGTCTCGGCTTCCAGACCCACCACCACATTCCTTGCTGTCTCGGCTTCCAGACCCACCACCACATTCCTTGCTGTCTCGGCTTCCAGACCCACCACCACATTCCTTGCTGTCTCGGCTTCCAGACCCACCACCACATTCCTTGCTGTCTCGGCTTCCAGACCCACCACCACATTCCTTGCTGTCTCGGCTTCCAGACCCACCACCACATTCCTTGCTGTCTCGGCTTCCAGACCCACCACCACATTCCTTGCTGTCTCGGCTTCCAGACCCACCACCACATTCCTTGCTGTCTCGGCTTCCAGACCCACCACCACATTCCTTGCTGTCTCGGCTTCCAGACCCACCACCACATTCCTTGCTGTCTCAGTTTCCAGACCCACAACCACATTCCTTGCTGTCTCAGCTTCCAGACCCACCACCACATTCCTTGCTGTCTCAGCTTCTAGACCCACCACCACATTCCTTACTGTCTCAGCTTCCAGACCCACCACCACATTCCTTGCTGTCTCAGCTTCCAGACCCACCACCACATTCCTTGCTGTCTCAGCTTCCAGACCCACCACCACATTCCTTGCTGTCTCAGCTTCCAGACCAACCACCACAATCCTTGCTGTCTCGGTTTCCAGACCCACCACCACATTCCTTGCTGTCTCAGCTTCCAGACCCACCACCACATTCCTTGCTGTCTCAGTTTCCAGACCCACAACCACATTCCTTGCTGTCTCAGCTTCCAGACCCACCACCACATTCCTTGCTGTCTCAGCTACCAGACCCACCAACACATTCCTTGCTGTCTCAGCTTCCAGACCCACCACCACATTCCTTGCTGTCTCAGCTTCCTGACCCACCACCACATTCCTTGCTGTCTCAGCTTCCAGACCCACCACCACATTCCTTGCTGTCTCAGCTTCCAGACCAACCACCACAATCCTTGCTGTCTCGGCTTCCAGACCCACCACCACATTCCTTGGTGTCTCAGCTTCCAGATACACCACCACAATCCTTGCTGTCTTGGCTTCCAGACCCACCACCACATTCTTTGCTGTCTCAGCTTCCAGACCCACCACCACATTCCTTGCTGTCTCAGCTTCCAGACCCACCACCACATTTCTTGCTGTCTCAGCTTCCAGACCCACCACCACATTCCTTGCTGTATCAGCTTCCAGACCCACCACCACATTCCTTGCTGTCTCAGCTTCCATACGCACCACCACATTCCTTGCTGTCTCAGCTTCCAGACCCACCACCACATTCTTTGCTGTCTCAGCTTCCAGACCCACCACTACATTTCTTGCTATCTCAGTTTCCAGACCCACTACCACATTCCTTGCTGTCTCAGCTTCCAGACCCACCGCCACATTCCTTGCTGTCTCATCTTCCAGACCCACCACCACATTCCTTGCTGTCTCAACTTCCAGACCCACCACCACATTCCTTGCTGTCTCAGCTTCCAGACCCACCACCACATTCCTTGCTGTCTCAGCTTCCAGACCCACCACCACTTTCCTTGCTGTCTCAGCTTCCAGACCCACCACCACATTCCTTGCTGTCTCAGCTTCCAGACACACCACCACATTCTTTGCTCTCTCAGCTTCCAGACCCACCACTACATTTCTTGCTGTCTCAGTTTCCAGACCCACCACCACATTCCTTGCTGTCTCAGCTTCCAGACCCACCACCACATTCCTTGCTGTCTCAGCTTCCAGACCCACCACCACATTCCTTGCTGTCTCAACTTCCAGACCCACCACCACATTCCTTGCTGTCTCAGCTTCCAGACCCACCACCACATTCCTTGCTGTCTCAGTTTCCAGACCCACCACCACATTCCTTGCTGTCTCAGCTTCCAGACCCACAACCACGTTCCTTGCTGTCTCAGCTTCCAGACCCACCACCACATTCCTTGCTGTCTCAGCTTCCAGACCCACCACCACATTCCTTGCTGTCTCAGCTTCCAGACCCACCACCACATTCCTTGCTGTCTCAGCTTCCAGACCCACCACCACATTCCTTGCTGTCTCAGCTTCCAGACCCACCACCACATTCCTTGCTGTCTCAGCTTCCAGACCCACCACCACATTCCTTGCTGTCTCAGCTTCCAGACCCACCACCACATTCCTTGCTGTCTCAGCTTCCAGACCCACCACCACATTCCTTGCTGTCTCAGCTTCCAGACCCACCACCACATTCCTTGCTGTCTCAGCTTCCAGACCCACCACCACATTCCTTGCTGTCTCAGCTTCCAGACCCACCACCACATTCCTTGCTGTCTCAGCTTCCAGACCCACCACCACATTTCTTGCTGTCTCAGCTTCCAGACCCACCACCACATTCCTTGCTGTCTCAGCTTCCAGACCCACCACCACATTCCTTGCTGTCTCAGCTTCCAGACCCACCACCACATTTCTTGCTGTCTCAGCTTCCAGACCCACCACCACATTTCTTGCTGTCTCAGCTTCCAGACCCACCACCACATTCCTTGACCTTCTTACAGACATTCCCTTTATTTCATCTTTCACGTCTTTTATATTTTCGAAGTGATATCTCTTTTTCGTTTTGTCTTTTTATCTCGTATTCCATCCACACTTATATTTCTCTACTGTGTGTTTTTTATTTTTACTTTCCAATAAATCTAATGCAAAAAAATATTCAGATACATGTTCAGTATTAATTTCCAAATTTCATTGGAGAATACTCAATTTTTCTTATTTTTTTTTTTTTTGGAGCGTCGCTCCAGATGACTAAAATGCGCAGGCAGTCATGCTGATCAACACTAGTTAAGAGGTGGAGCCAGGAGCAATGACTCAACCTGTGCAAGCACGACAAGGTAGGGACACTGTTGCTAATTCCATCCCAAACAAATGTCTGAGGAAAATTTATGAGATTGTTCGTTTTCGAAAGAAAACTGGGCCGGCGGTCCCTGGCTGACATCACGGCTACAGAACTGAATAAACACTGGGGTGGCAGTCTCTGGCTGACATCACGGCTTCAGCACTGAATAAACATTGGGCCGGCGGTCCCTGGCTGACATCAAGGCTATAGAACTGAATAAACACGAGACTTCACATCGGAAAATGTGTTTAAACCGGCGCCCTCCCATGTCCCCTCACAAATGATGAATTGAGGGGGGAAGTCCGTCAGAGGGGTGTCGCTGATTCATCAACTCTACCACCCCAAAATAGGGGTGGGGAAGAGGGAATGAGGAGAAAGTGGGCAACCGACGAGAAAGGGGGGAGCAGGAAAAAGAGGGAGGGGGTGCGGAAATAGGGAAAAATTTAAAGAAGGCGGAGAAAGAGGAAGGGTGAGGGGATATTGAGAAATGTGAGCTAGCGGGGGAAGAGTAGGGGAAGGGTGACTGGGAAGAAAGAGGAGAATGGGCAGGGCGAAAAAGGAGTGAGGACATTCGAGGAGTAAATAGCTACGAGAAAATAGTAATGAAGGGAATATAGGGAAAAGTGGAAAGCGAATATAGTGGAGAGATGAACGGAAGTAGAAGGAAAGTGAGCAGGTGGAGAGGGAAATAAATAGGGTGGAGATGAGGAGAAAAGGATGGAAGGAAAGTGAATAGAGATAAGATGAAAAATGTGGAGGGGAGTGAGTGAACAATACTGAGGGAAGGTGAAAGGATATCGTATACTCAGTAAGAGATATCTTATAGGTGGTGCTATCGTGGTATCGTGTACCAGGTTTCAAGACGCCCATAGGTACCCCCCCTCCAAAAAAAAAAAAAAGATGCCACACGTTTAACTTTGCATTTATTTTTTTATCAAAGGAGATGAATGACGTAGGCCTTTTAAAAAAGGCTCCCTTTGTACTAATATTCTTCTGCAATAATAATAATAATAATAATAATAATAATAATAATAATAATAATAATAATAATAATAATAATAATAATTATTATTATTATCATTATTATTATTATTATTATTATTATTATTATTATTATAATAATAATAATAATAATAATAATAATAATAATAATAATAATAATAATAATAATAATAGTAATAATAATAATAATCTTGATTTCTACAAGTACAAGTACATGTACAAGGTATATAGGCCTAGCTGACGTTAATTACATATTATTATATAGAAAGTCCCTTGTTATGCAGAGCATTTCGGGAAAATTAGGTCAGTTTTGTCCCAGGATGCGACCCACACCAGTCGGTCTTCAGGAAACACTGTTAATGTTTTCCAGCCGTACCGGGCATTGACCTCCCCGGACTATAGTATGTAAATTGAGTACGCTAGCGACCGAGCTCACACACTGCTAGAGATAGAGGAGTGGCTCTCTGGCAGTCATAAGAGCTCCGATCCAAGGAACTGAACTCTTGTCCAGACTGAGGGACTGACCACCTCAAATACCATCTCTCCAAGGTTGTTGGACTGGTTACATCATCTGCATTTCACTACTTCACCTGCTGCCTCTGTATTTGACTGAAGAAGTCTATTGTGTAGGCGAAACGTTTCAACAATATACTCAACTTCTGCATATGTTTCTTAAAGGTTAAAATCGCATCAACATGCAAGAGGAGTAAAGAATAGTAATTAATAACCAGTTATCGGAGACAACTTGTACTTACGACAATCACTGAAAGATGAGAGCAAATTAACACACTCATTAATTATTCATACCAATACGTATTTCGTAATAGCATGAATATCGATACAACGCTTATCAAATTTCACGAAGCGTTTTTTTATGCAAGACACGGACAGAAGATCAAGCTTTCGTTAGGACAACGTTCCGTGGACAAGATAAACGTGTGGAAACAAAACGTCTCGTTGTAAACGTTTTCAACGTTTTAGTACACGGTCATGCCATGTCTTCAGTTTTTTTTTGGTATCACTCATCAGTTTTTTCCCCAGGAAGAAATATTGACTCGGGAAAAAAAAAGTTGCAATATGTAAATTACGTCTTCGTCAATATCATCGGCAGTAATCTATTTGGATCTACGTCCTGTATAGATGTTAACAATAATGGTATTTCGACAGCATCGTTCCTCAATCTAAACAGTGTGTGGTCACTCATACAAGAATGTTTGGATAAACTCTTGACTTGTGGTATTGAAGATGACGCTGTGTACAGTAATATATCCCGACTTTAGAAGCTAAGCACTTATTTAACTAGATAAATTTCGGTCGCTACACTTTCGGAAAAGGTATCCCCGTATTGCATAACCCCAGTCTCTTCAGCGCATGCGAAAGACATAGTGCAGAGTGCAGCATAAGTTTGTAATGCAGTTAAATATGAGCGGCGAAGATTTTAAGTGAGAGGGAAGAAGGATTCACAAGATATCACATGGAAACTAATAGCCCAATTTCTTTAATATAAATTGGCAAATTGCAACACTAATTTTGAAGCCAATTAAAAGTTCCATTATCAAGTTATCGGGTTGAAGGTTTGAAGCCAGTTGGATGAGGAACTCGCAAATTATCTCATAAAAACCAATATTTCAATTTTCCCAAATTCAGTTAAAATGGCGATTTGGCACCTACAAAACCTAAGATCAATCACTTCTCTTGTTTAAGTAAGAGTGACCAGCGATTGATTAATATTTAGTAACTTTTACTTGACCTTTAGATACATAAGATGAAAAAATTGATACTTGGGCCTTGAGGTCAGCCAAATGTCACACGTACATAAAAATTACATTACTGAGACAGAATTTGTGATAACCAAGTAAAGTCAAACACTGACTTCAGGCCAGGAGAGACATCTTTAGTTATTTCATGAAGTTCAGTTTGTTTAATACTATGAAGATAAAGCTTCCTTCGTATTTTTTTTAAGATAATCGAATTTAAAAAACAATCCGATGATTCCAGTTTAAAAGAAAATTATTGCATTTACAAATTTCCCCACACAAATTAAACTGAATACGTACTCTCCTGGTCGGATGATGCGTCAGCCATTAAACACCGAAGCCATTCAGAAGAAACCATACCCCGGCCGGGATTGAACCCGCGATCAGAGAGTCTCAAAACTCCAGCCCGTCGCGTTAGCCACTAGACCAGCTAGCCACAATAAGATTCGTCCAACTAGGAGTTTTGAGACTGTCTGACCGCGGGTTCAATCCCGGCCGGGGTATGGTTTGTTTCCAATCGTGTCATTACGATTTCGTGAGCCATTCAGAAGAGACAGACGCATATATTTTGATCATGACGATTAATAAACGGAAATTAAATATTTCTCACAAAATAGCTAAATCTGCACCAATACACCTGAATTTCACTCTCAATCATCACTGAATTAGAAACAGCCGTTTTTCTTGGACGTTTAAAGCTCCGCCGTTGAGGTTTATGGAGGTTATCCCACAACCCATTCCAGGATCTTTGGAATGGGTTCGGTAACTTCGGCCACAGGGCACCTGAAGATGCCAGTTGTTCCAAGAATCTGGTCCTCGTTACCGTACACAAGCGTTCAAAATTTGGATTACGATCGGATGAGGGATTCTCGAGTTATGAGCGAAATAAAATCGAAAAGTGTGGCTAAGAAAAAAATATCGAGGCATTCACTTAAACGTCCCTCTTCTGGGATACCTAACTTAGTTTCTCCAGTGGTTTATAAGAAAGGCGAATCCAAATGTTGAACTACTGAAAACAGTGAAGAAAATACGTTTCTGAAAAAACTTTCTTTGGGACAACTTTTCGCTCCTCACAGAGCAAAATGCTGTCCCCCCCCAAAAAATTGATGCTGCAACGTGCCTTTTCCTCTCATGAAAGAAGCTTCTCTCAGTTTCAACAAATCATTGCGCAAACTTACACTAACACAAATCGTGTTAAAAAGAAGAAATGACGAGGACGGGGAGGGAAGGGATATTAATGTTGAGTAATAAAAGCAACCCGGTCAAACTGTGTCACTATTCGCTTACATGCCACAACGTAAACAATTAATTAAAAAAAAAAAGGTTTTATTTACTATACTCTCATTACTAACACAATAAATCATTGTATTTCTTCACATATTTGTGAATCATCATCCCGGGTATAATGTCATCGATATTTAAAGTGCTAATTAAGTGGAGCTCAAGTGGTGTATACATGTTAATAACACGTTAATAACGTGTAATCCTTTGATATTTTAACTGAAAAATAATTACATCTTTACGCAAGATTTTTTTCTTTGATGTGTGCAATGCAATGAAATATTTAATGATTTTCCACCATCATGAGATGAAATCTGATCAACTCATTCCCAAGACTGTATGACGCCTCCGGATTTTACGATACCATTTTATTATCATGAAAATGTTAATATAATAATAATTGAATAAAAGTTTTACTTTCCTGACCGAAAAAAATGTGAAGAGATAAAAAAAACTATTCTAAATGCGAATTGCGAATCTATGAGATAAATTATGAGTATATTAATGTGGATGCTCTAACCTCATACAGGTTATATAACGCCTGGGCAGCTCTAATTTCTCGGGTAGAGAGTTCTTCACTAGCATCAAGAAACTCCTTTTCAAGGGAGAAGAGTCACTACCAACGATTATGTGAGGGGGAGATGTGATCTCTATGTATAAAAATAAAAGCTTTTGGTATCGACACAATATAAAACCGACAGTTTATTTGACACGGGAAAGACTCGGACGAGGGTACGTGTGTGTGTGTGTGTGTGTGTGTGTGTGTGTGTGTGTGTGTGTGTGTGTATGGTCAACTCGTCGTCTGGTGTAAGTAACCTGCGTGTGGTTTCCAGTTATTTAAGCCGTGACAATGTCTCTTCCACTCTCGTGCTAGTAAAGGGCTCTTGATCGATTCATGCTCCAGGCGGTGTATAACCCATACGAGTTTAGCGCACCTCATGAATATATGCTCCCTATTCCGCTGCCAGATGTAGCTTTTCAGTGAATGTAATTTATTTGTTTTGCAATAAATATAACCATATACTGTAATTATATGTAAACGAGATTAAGAAGGTACATCCACAATTGCCTAGCACGACATAACCTTGATAATTATAATACGTGCAGTAAATAGTGCAAGATTAACTGATGTACGAAATGTGGCTAGTGAACTCCGTAGATTTCTCCCAATCTGTCGTCCTGGGCGCGACTGGTGGTGATGAGAGCCTCGATTATTCTATATTCTCCGAGGAAACAAGAGAAGTGTCTAGTTATCAGTGACTTGAGGCATGGTGGAATGGGATACTTGGAACTGTGACGATATCCCTATTGTTCACCACGAATTTTCCAGCACTCAGCATCCTAGTGATGCCTCAGTTGTTTGTATAGCGGAATGTACATATGTGAATTACATGTGTGTATGCACATATATTTATGTCTATTTAAGTACCATTACAATACTGGTATACACTACTGACAAGATGAAGACTTAGAAAAAGTTGTCAATCACTAAGAAGTACCCTGTCGATAATGCCTAATGAAAACGAAAATAAACATGTGCAGGGGACTATGTACATTAAAAATACATGTTCATCTATATTTTTGGGCTTATTTTTTTCCTACAGTATGAATAAAAAATATATTCTGGTTCTGACCCCTTCTCCCCCCTATCCGCATATTTCCGTACATGTTCAAATATTTTACTATCTCTGTTTACATTTGACTTTTAGGTGGAAGAGGGAGAGAAGAGCAGTGATGGTAGTATGGTAACAATGGAAGCGGTGAGATGACTCGGTGGAGTGACTGGTGAAATATGTGGTCAGTTGGATGATAGAACGGACGGAAGAGTGAACAAAGAAATTATGTGCGGAGTACACATTATATATATATATATATATATATATATATATATATATATATATATATATATATATATATATATATATATATATATATATATATATATATATATATATATATATATATATATATATATATATATATATATATATATATATATATATATATATATATATATATATATATACATATATATATATATATATATATATATATATATATATATATATATATATATATATATATATATATATATATATATATATATATATATATATATATATACATACATATATTGCATCCAGAGGGCTTGTAGCAGCGATTCTCCCTGAACATCTTAGGGACAAGATTGGAGTCCAGGACCAAAAGTTCATTGACGGAGCCATGATCTAGGATAATCCCCCCAACAACTACAAACGATCGCACCACGGGGATGGTCCAGTAGTGGAAAATATAGCCTCAACAATGCTTCAGAGAATGTCAGGGAAGGATAGAGCCCTTCTCCTGGCAGTGAGAGCCCCTCATGCAAGGGACTTTCTGTTGGCTGTTCCCAACTCTTGCCTTGGCACACGCCTCGACCCACTGACCATCCGCATCGGTGTTGCCCTTCGACTTGACGCCCCTATTCTCGCCGAACACAGGTGTATTTGTGGCAGTGAAGCAGCAGACCGATTCGTGTCTTGTGTGCCGTAAATCCGAGGGAAAGATTGCAAGACATGAGGAGGTTAATAACGTTATCAAGAGGAGCCTCACAACAGCTGGATGCCCAGCAGTAAGGGAGCCGCCCCAGTCATGCAGATCTGATGGCAGCCAGAAGCGTCCAGATGGTATCACCCTTCAAGCCTGGACAGACGGGAAGCAGGTGGTGTGGGACTATACATGTGCATCTACCTTGGCTGATACCTATCTCCAATACACCAGGGAGGAAGGAGGGGCAGCCGCCAGCTTCAGGGAGTCCCAAAAGTCTAGAAAATATGGAGACCTTGCCCATCATTATATGTTTGTTCCCATAGGCTCAGAGACCCTTGGCTCATGGGGAAAGAATGCATTTAAATTCTTTAAGGAGCTGGGAAAAAGACTCATCAGGGTAACTAGGGATCCCAGGACAGCTAGTTTTATGTTCCAGCGGCTCAGTGCGACTGCTCAAAGGGGTAATGCCTGCTATATTTTGGGCACACGCCCCAGCTCTGAGGAGCTGGATGAGATTTTCGCATTGTAATTGGTGACACACACGTAACAACATGTACCGTATAGGCCACCTTTATATCAACAATGTATCTCTTAAATCTTTTGTGCCATATTATGTAATAAAATATTCCTATTGGTAAAAAAAAAAATGTGAAAAGATGGGGTGGTAGGGGAAGTGGAATATTCAAAAGGCTTCAGGAAGAAATCCAAATATTCTTCGTTGAAGCCTTTTTATCCACTTCTCCGAGGCTATGGGTCCCACAATTTACACCAGAGGTGGACCCCATCCTATATATATATATATATATATATATATATATATATATATATATATATATATATATATATATATATATATATGTATATATATGAACCCGTGTTTGTTAATTAGCTCAAGCAGTATTTCTTAATTCATGTGTTCTTACGGAATGAAGCATAATGTGAATAGTGTAGTTGAGAAATGTATTAATGAACACCCGTATGAATGGTTTATGGATGTCGGATTAATATTTCCTGAGAGCAGCGTTAACGTCCAGGCCAGAATATTACCAGAGATGTGTTAATGGCGATTTAGCCATTATTGGAAACGCTGATGATGATATTGTTGCAGGCGAGTGTTTATGTTTTGTTGATGATGGTAGCGATGATGATGATGTGAGGCTGAGTCTGTGGTGAACGATTGTTCTTACTAATGATTTTATCATCACCGAAACAATTAACATTAAAAAACAATATCATCGTAGCAGATAATATTAACAATATTATTTTAATGCATTATTATTATTCTTGTTATTTTTTTTGGGGGGGGAGGAGAAGCGCTAAACTCGTAGGGGTCATAAACACTTCGTGAATAGGAAATCATATTTGACCCAAGGAGGAGGAAAAGGGTAGCTCCAGTTCCTTAGATTAAAAGCCCTTCAGCCTCACTGGATGCATTAAATACAGAAATTGAGTCCATTTCCTGCTACGAAGAGTACTAATGATCCAAACGGCATCCTGCCGATAACAGCGAAAAAAAATCTCAGAACGAGGTTTATACCGGGGCAACGCTTCGCTCGGAGCTGCGTGGTTAACGCAACGTTATCTCAGTACTAGCTTGTTCTGCGACATGTATACTTTCTTCTGGCAGCTCTTTGCTTGTAACATCATAAGGATCAGGTGACATCACAAGGGCCAGGTGACATCACAAGGGTCAGGTGACATCACAAGGGTCAGGTGACATCACAAGGGTCAGGTGACATCACAAGAGCCAGGTGACATCACAAGGGTGAGATAATACGATGGGGAGGTCCGTGTGGGTGTACTCTGGTTCCTGGCCAGGTTGCCGATATGATCAAATTCAATTTCACCCGACCCCGTTATTAACGCGGATTAGATACAATCGCTGCACAGTAATGTCTCTTGATAGTTAATACTAACTCATCTCCCACATAGTAACTAGACGGTTGGTTTATAAGATACAAAGTCAATCGACTGCACGAGGTTCATTAAGGCTGCACGTAACCTGTTCACCAGTCATGAATACTTTAATCCCTAAAATAAGAATTAACGTAATTTCCCTGTACAGATATATATATATATATATATATATATATATATATATATATATATATATATATATATATATATATATATATATATATATATATATATATATATATATATATATATAAATATATATATATATATATATATATATATATATATATATATATATATATATATATATATATATATATATATATATATATATACGCTGAGGGATACCTTCTCAGTGTGTACTGCCTGATGTAACAAGTGAAGCAAACTGATTATTCTCATTTATATTTATTCTTAAGGAAGAAGTACACAAAAGTAAGTCTGCTTTTGTGTCCTGGAGTTGTTGTTTACGTGGCATTTTGATGTATGGAAAAATATTATTTATTTGGTTCACTTAGTGCATTGCCAGGTAAAATGAACCAAATTGGTAGCCATGTAGAAAAGGGAGGACAGAGGGATAGAGAGAGAGAGAGAGAGAGAGAGAGAGAGAGAGAGAGAGAGAGAGAGAGAGAGAGAGAGAGAGAGAGAGAGAGAGAGAGAGAGAGAGAGAGAGAGAGAGAGAGAGAGAGCATAAGAGAACAGAAACATTGTATTTTAATTTATCGTTCATAGTAGAGATATGGTCCTGGCTTTGCAAGGATAGTTGAAATAAAGGCAGTTTGATCTCTGACACAGTGATACTCTGATCTCTGACACAGTGGTTCTCCCTAATCCCTGACATACCGGCACTCTGATCTCAACCAAAGTCGTACTCTGACATAGTTGTATCCTGACATAGCTGTGGTAATTCCGTTTAAAAATAAACCTTGCAGTGATCCCAACTTACTGTCTTATCACTACTCCTGTTTTGTGTACATCAGATTTTATATATATATATATATATATATATATATATATATATATATATATATATATATATATATATATATATATATATATATATATATATATATATATGCGCAATAAGATCACAGTAAACAGGTGATTTTAAAATATGCAAAACAACCACTGTGAAAGAGTAGTGAAATTCCAAGCGCTTTCGTGACTACTCACATTGTCAAGGAACTATGAAAGTAATACATCAAAGGAAGGCAATTAAAGGGCAACAGTCAACCCCCACAACAAAGAAACACCTGACGCGCGACAGTACCGGACTCATAAGAAAAGAGGAACACTGCAGTAGGTCCGCTGGTCCAACTAGACAGGTCCTCACGACAACCCACTAACAAAATATTCTACCCAAGAAATAAGGTTTATTATTTGTCCAATGTATTATTAAACTCTAACCAAATTTTATTAATTATAAGTGAGTCTAATTTATACAAACCTAAGGAAATGTTCATATTATTTTCAAAACTGCGTTTTATGAAACAAGATTCAATTATATTTCCGTCAACCATGGACTTCCTTGATACAACTTTCTCAACTTTTTGAAAATCAATTGGATGGTTAAAATCTCTCACATAAATAAATAGAGCATTGGAATCTTGTCCAGTTCTAATGCTATATTTATGTTGTTTTAATCGAAGTTCGAGATTTTTACCAGTTTGACCGTTATAAACTTTATCGCAAATTTTACAAGGAATCTTATAGACATATCCGTCAGCATTTTGGGGGGAATTCTTTATCAAAAGCTTTTTTACTGTATCAAGGTTTTTAAATACAACTTTAATATTAAAAGTCTTAAGAAGAGAAGGCATATCACCCAAGTTTTCATGGTAAGGGAGAACCAACATATTTTTAGTTGAATAAGGTTGGTTGTCCCTCTTTGGGTTGTAAAAAGTATTTCTAGCAATTTTAAATGATTTATCAATTACATTTCTCGGGTATTTCAGATCAATGGTTATTTCATAAATTTTGGATATTTCTTCATCTATGAAATCTATGAAATTCCAAGCGCTTTCGTGACTACTCACATTGTCATAGTTCCTTGATAATGTGAGTAGTCACGAAAGCACCTAGAATTTCACTACTCTTTCACAGTGGTTGCTTTGCATATTTTAAAATCACCTGTTTACTGTGATCTTATTGTATATATATATATATATATATATATATATATATATATATATATATATATATATATATATCCCGCGTGTTTACATCGAGCCACATCTTTGTTCATTCTCCACATGCTGTATCTAGCTTTCTTTACCCTCCCTTTGGTTTCCCCCAGGAATTTTCTATTGTTACTAGTGTACAGATAGAGATCCTCAAGCATAAAAAGAACTGGCTTAGATTTTTTTCGCAATTGTAACTTCTTGGGTGCCGAGTTACTCGATCTTCGATCTCGGTATTCGGTCACTGGACATCGATCTCGGTTTCTTTGCTGCTTTAACTAATACTCGAAATCCTCTCGTACCTTTGTATTATATTGAACCCGATAAAACTTCCCTGGATCATTCACCGCAAAGGGTGGTAAATGCGGCACGATCCTCCATCCTCTGTATTTTCACTACTGAGGATCCATCTCTTCCCTCGCTTAGTCTTATATTCACATCTGGACCATACCTATCACACCAGCACTTTTATATTTTGTTAGTGTAAAGCTCTCGATAATGAGAGTGAATTACTGTTGCCAACATCATTAGAATCCTCGTATATTAACTACCTCGTATCACATCACAACTCATTAAGAACATTCGTAAGTACTAACGGGAACGCCATTAAGACCATGGTAAAATGTCGCATAGTCGACAAGTGTGAATAGATAGGCACAAGTTGCATGTATGACTTTGTGTTGTGTGAAACGTTGTCCTAATAGAAGCTTATTCTGCATCTTGTCTTCATAGAGAAGGTCTGTTGGTCCATGAAAGGCAGTTCATTGTACACCCAATGAACTGCCTTTGGTTTAACGGTCCATCGATGACACGAAGGTCATTAACACCATAATCCATCTAGACGCTAACACATAATGTATTATCATATTTAAATTACATTTTCAAGTAAATCTTCCTTATATACACAGTGGGTGATGTATTCCTCTCCTTGTATATACTTGGTTAACAACTCGTTCAGCCACTCCCTGAAACATTGCGATGTATTTGCGTTAGTGATCCTGCGAGGTAGCCTATTTCACATGTTTATAAAATCTGCTTCCGAGCCAGTGTTATTCGATTTCTTTCAAAAATCTAGAGTTCTCGAATATGCTCATGTATGACAATGTCATGATCGAAAACCGGAAATTTGGGAAAATAAAGTGGAAAAACGTTCTCTTGAATGGAGCGGTCGATGCATATATCCTAAAGTCAACTGTGAAAAAAATCCCCCCCCCCAAAAAAAAAATCAAGGCTGGATCATCTCTGGCATCCCTGCGTGCTAACGAATGGCGGATGTAAATTTTGACTCAGTGACAACACACAACGCCCAGATTCTATATCCCGTCCATTAGTCAGTGTCCCAGCAAGGTGCCAGAAGGGTATATATTCTTTCCCCTGCTTTGTCCCCCCCCCCTTCCCCCCTTTTCTCCCTTCCCTCTGTCCCCCTTTCCCTTTTCTCCCTCTGCCCCCCTTTCCCTTTTCTCCCTCTGTCCCCCTTTCCTTTTTATCCCTCTGTCCCCCTTTCCCTTTTCTCCCTCTGTGCCACACGCTAATGTCCTCTCGTCTTCTCTTCTTTAACTCCTCTCTTTCTCTATGTTTACGTCTTCTGTATCTCTTTATCCTCTTTATTTTGATTACTGTTATCTTTCTATTGCCTCCATTTTTTATTTTGATATTCTGTCTGCCTCTTTTTCTTTGTTTCTTCTCTCTGTCTGTAATTTCTTCTGTCTCACGTTTTCCTTTCTCTCTTCGCCTCGTTTTCTCTCATTTGTCCCTCTTTCCTCTTTCTCTCTCTCGTTTCCACTCTCCCTCTTTGTCTTTTTTTCTTATATTTACAGGAGTTAAACTAAGAGGTCCTGCATGGGTACTAAGAGCTTTTAAACTTCAGCTGATTTCGAAACCTAACACTTCCAATATCGTGAGTCATCCTGGCTATATATGTTCAACTTGAAACAAAAATTCCAATGAACTCTACAGGGTATATAAAGCCAGCTGCGAGCTCATTAATTTTATTTCTGTATCGTCTGTTTTTGTTGTGAGATGTTGCAAATGCAGGTACAATAAACTCCCGCGTCAGGAAACACTTGTCCTGTTTACTGACAAACCTTACTTAACCTAACCTGTTGTCAAGAGTCTACCTAGAGCCTACCTGGAGGTTATTCCTGGGATCAACGTCCCCGCGGCCCGGTCCACGACCAGGCCTCCCAGTGGATCAGGGCCTGATCAACCAGGCTGTTACTGCTGGCCGCACGCAGTCCAACGTACGAACCACAGCCCGGCTGATCCAGCACTGACTTAGGTATCTGTCCAGCTCTCTCTTGAAGGCAGCCAGGGGTTTATTGGTAATTCCCCTTATGCTTGGTGGGAGGCTGTTGAACAGTCTTGGGCCCCGGACACTTAAGGTGTTTTCTCTTAGTGTACCAATGGCGCCCCTACTTTTAATTGGGGGTATTTTGCATCGCCTGCCCGTCTTTTACTTTCGTAGGGAGTGATTTCTGTGTGCAGATTCGGGACCATTCCTTCTGGAATTTTCCAAGTGTAGATTATGATATATCTCTCTCTCTCCTGCGTTCCAACGAGTACAAGTCAAGTGCTTCCAAGCGTTCCCAGTAAGTAAGGTGCTTGACAGAACTTATACGTGCAGTAAAGGTTCTCTGCACACTCTCTAGATCACCAATTTCACCTGTTTTGAACGGATATGTTAGTGTACAGCAGTATTAAAGCCTAGAGAGAACAAGTGATTTGAAAAGGATCATCATTGGCTTGGCATCTCTCGTTTTGAACGTTCTCATTATTCATCCTATCATTTTCTTTACACTTGTGATCGTGGCACTGTTGTAATCCTTGAAAGTGAGATCTTCAGACATTACTACTTCCAGGTCTCTTATATTATTTTTCCGGTCTATTGTATGGCCAGAGTTTGTAGTATACTTTGTTCTAGTTACTATCTCCTCCAGTTTTCCATAATGTAGTAGTTGGAATTTGTCCTCATTGAACATCATACTGTTTTCCATTACCCACTGGAAAACTTTGTTTATATCTTCTTGGAGATTAACCGCGTCCTCAATAGATGACAGCCTCATGCAGATCCTGGTATCGTCTGCCAAGGATGATGCGGTGCTGTGGGTCACATCTCTGTCTATGTCTGATATGAGGATTAGGAACAGGCTGGGGGCGAGTACTGTGCCTTGTGGAACAGAGCTCTTCACTATGGCAGCCTTCGATTGTTCGATTGGTTAGGAAGTTGAAGATCCATTCCCCACTTTGCCAGTTATTCCTTTAGCACGTATTTTGTGCGCTATTACGCCATGATCGGACTTGTCAAATGCTTTTGCAAAGTCTGTATATATTACATCTGCATTTTGTTTTTCTTCTAGTGATTCCAAGGCCATATTATAGTGATCCAGTAGTTGTGAGAGGCAGGAGCGACCTGCCCTGGACCCATATTGCCCTGGATTGTGCAGTTTTTGGAATCCAGGTAGTTTGCAATTCTGCTTCTTGGCACTCTTTCAAAGATTTTTATGGTGTGGGACGTTTGAGCTGTTGGTCTATAGTTCTTAGCTAATGCTTTGCTGCCACATTTATGGAGTGGGGCTATCTTCGTTGTTTTAAGTGACTGTGGAATTTCACCCATGTCCAAGCTCCTCCTCCATAATGTACTTAGGGCACGTGAGAGGGGTTTCTTGCAGTTCTTAATGAACACAGAGTTCCAGGAGTCTAGACCTGGGGCTGAGTGCATGGGCATGTTGTCAATGGCTTTTTCAAAGTCTATCGGAGTTAGGGTAATGTCGGAAATCTGGCATACATTTATGAAGTTTTGAGGCTCATTCATGAAGAAATCATTTGGGTCGTCGATCCTCAGACAGATTAGTGGCTCACTAAATACAGAGTCGTACTGGGATTTCAATATTTCACTCATTTCCTTGTTGTCATCTGTGCAAGTTCTATCCTGTCTGAGCAAGGGCCCGATACTAGATGTTGTATTTGCCTTATTTTTGGCATATGAAAAGAAATATTTCGAATTTCTTTCAATTTCACTAATAGCTTTAAGCTCCTCCTGTCTCTCCTGATTCCTGTAAGAGTCCTTTAACTTAAGTTCGATAGTTTCAACTTCTCTGGTCAGCGCCTCCTTCCGTGTATCAGATATTCTAGTGCTACTGAGGAACTCAGTGATTCTTCGTCGTCTTCTGTAGAGCGAGCGTCTTTCTCTCTCCAGTTTACTCCTGCTCTTCTTCTTTCTTACGGAATATGCCTAGAACATGGGGTGCATAATAAACATATTAAACTAACATAAAGGGCCCCAAAATCTGGAATTCATTACCAGAACATACTAAAGTAACCAGGCCTGAAAATCAATTTAAATCTCTTCTAAAAAAAAAAAAAACAGTTGATCCTTTCAAGGTACTGGTTTGGATCCATGTTATTTAAGATATCTTCCCAATATGTTTCATTTAAGACATGGTTTACCTGGTCCCAGTCGATGTTCTTTTTGTTGAAGTTGTATTTTGTGAAGACACCTTCACAGGTACATGCATTTTGCTGATCAAGACCACTGTGCATGTAAATCTGGACTTCGATTAGACTGTGATCGGAATTAGTTGTTTTTGATATTGTTATGTCTCTTACTAGGTCCTCATTATTTGTGAAGATAAGGTCAAGTGTGTTTTCTAGTCTTGTTGGCTCCACTATCTGCTGGCTTAAGGTGTGTTTATCGCAGAGACTTAGTAGCTCATGTGTGTGTGACCTTTCATCTGCGCTACCTCCAGGGATTGTTTCTGCTATAACATTATTCGCTACATTCTTCCATTTTGTATGCCTTATGTTGAAATCATCAAGCAGTAAGATGTTTGGGGATGGAGCTGGAAGGCTTTCCAGACAGTAATCAATTTTCAGTAGCTGTTCCTTGAACTGTTGGGAGGTTGCATCTGGTGGCTTATATACAACCACAATAACTAGGTTTTGGTTCTCGATCTTTATTGATAGAACTTCAACTACCTCATTTGTGGTGTTCAGCAACTCCGTGCAGAGTTGCTCTCAAAATGGTCATCATATAAATGGCGGGGCACTGCGCTAGGTGATGATTGCATTTTTCCTGACAAACTGAATACCACCACGATCAGACAGCGATAAACACCATTACGGAGCGATGGAGAACTACGCAAACATGGAGCAAAGGGGCTTTTGGCATGAACACCCAACTATTATATTCCTTTGTACAACCATGTATCATGTCAAAATCAAAATTATTATTATTATTAACGTCGAATGCTCAACTGCTTCAAGGCAACGAGGTCTACAAGGTGGATCATAGACAGACATGCAGGTCCACAGATTGTTAGACATGCAGATCAACAGAGTGGTAGACAGACATGCAGATCAACAGAGTCGTAGACATACATGCAGATCAACAGAGTGATAGACAGACATGCAGATCAACAGAGTCGTAGACATACATGCAGATCAACAGAGTGATAGATAGACATGCAGATCAAAAGAGTAGTAAAGAGACATGCAGGTCCACAGAGTGGCAGACAAATATGCAGGTCAACAAAGTGGTAGACTGACATGCAGGTCCACAGTTTGGTACATACACAAACACCTATTGCCACTTATACATTTGTGTTGGCTATTTTTAACGCTGCCCAAAGTGCTCGCTCCAGTGGCAGTAATGTACTTGCAAGTTTGTTCCACCAGCCAGAGTGCGGGTGAACACACACTTTTAACAGAGGAAACCTTTATTACACAACGTTTCGCTCCAAGGTGACTTGTGAAGGCTTGTCTTTGCGCGAAACGTTGTTAAATAAAATCTTGTTTCGTTGCGTTTTTTTGTATTACCCTACTTGTTGGTATTTTGACTTGTAGTTATTACCTGGAGTTTACCTAGAGTCACTTCTTGAGGTCACTGCACTCTCTGCACGGTCCCAGACTAGGCCTCCTAACTGCTGGCCTGATCGATCAAGCTGTTGGTGCACGCTCTCCGTAGTCCAGTGTTTGCACCATAACCCGGCTGATTAGGAACTGTTTTGAGGAATTTGTCGATTTTCCTCTTGAAGACAGCTAGAAGGGTTTGTTGGTAATCAGCCTCATGCATGAAGGGAGGATGATGAAGAGTCGTGGTCCCTTAACACTTATTGAGTTCTATTTCAGTGTTCCCATCGCTCCTCTGTTTTTTTATTGGAGGTATTCTGCATCATCTGCCAGGCCTCTTGTATTCGTCTGTAGTTATTTAGGTGTGTAGGTTTGGGACCAATCCGTCCATTATCTTCCAGGTGTAGATTATGATGTATCTTTCTCACCTACGTTCTAAGGAGTACTGTTCTACGGACTTAAATGCTGCCAGTAATTTAGGTATTTCACTAAGTTCATATGAGCTATAAAGTATACAGTAATATTTCAGCTTATAGAGAACGAGTGACTTGATGTGTATCCTCACTGGCCTGGCATCTCTTGTTTTGAAGGATTTAGTTATCCAACCTATCATTTTTATTGCAGTTGCGATAATAACATTGTTGTACTTCTTGAATGTGAGACATTCATTATAATTCATATTAATGACTTAAGAGCTCTGTGGAGTTATCATAACAATAAGAATTATAATAACTCAGAGACATTATAACTCCCAGGTCTCTCACATTTGAATTGATATGTAATGAGTGGCTTGAGTTCTATTTCCTCCATCCGTGACCTATTAACTGTAATTTAATTTCATTGAACATCACATTGTTGCCAGTAGCCCACTGGAAGACTTGATTTAAATCTACTTCCAGGCTCTCCGTGTCTTCTATGGATACCACTTTCAAACAGAGTCAAGTATCGTCCGCAAATTATGATACAGTTCTATGAATTCTGTCCCTGTCTCTGTCAGAAATTAAAATAAGGAAGAGAAGTGAGACGAGTAGCTTGCCATGGGAATAAGAATCTTTCACAGTGGCAGCCCCTGATTTACTTTCTCTCTTTACTATTACTCTTTGGCTTCTGTATATTAGGGAGTTAAATATCCATTTGTCTCCCTTCCCTGTTATTCCTTTTGCACGCATTTTATGTTCTTACCCCATGATCGTACTGTCAACGGTATCAGCCTCGCGCACTAATGAACTACCAATCGTGAACATATTGGTAGAAATACCAGGAATATTTTAGGCAAAGTGACACACCAACAATAGATGAGACATTTTATCGCTGTTGTGTTTCAATCCTGGAGAGGGAAACGTTGCCGAAATAAAATGACTCGTTAGTTCTTCATGTGTTTTTTGCCTAAGTGACAGAGTTTGCCTGAAATGAAAACCATGACATTGCGCAATAATTAAAAAATTTTGAGCGATAAACGAAATTGCATCTCCATGTGTTCTTCACCTTCACATGTGATAACGTAAAGTAGAGAAAAACACACAAAACGTTTAATGGATTCCTTTCGGTGTTGAGACCTTGACCACAGCAAATGTATAGAAAGGATTGGAAAAACTTAAGTTTTGTATAGTCGGGAAGGCCCCTGGGTACCTACCTGGAAGGTGTTCCGGGGATCAACGCCCCCGCGGCCCGGTCAACGACCAGGTCTCCTGGTGGATCAGGGCCTGATCAACCAGGCTGTTACTGCTGGCCGCACGCAGTCCAACGTACGAACCACAGTCCGGCTGATCCTGCACCGACTTTAGGTATCTGTCTAGCTCACTCTTGAAGGCAGTCAGGGGCCTATTGATAATTCCCCTTATGCTTTGTGGGAGGCTGTTGAACAGTCTTGGGCCCTGGACACTTATGGTGTTTTCTCTTAGTGTACCAGTGGCTCCCCTACTTTTCATTGGGGGTATTTTGCACCACCTGCCCAGTCTTTTACTTTCGTATTGAGTGATTTCTGTGTGCAGATTCGGGACCATTCTATCTAGAATTTTCCAAGTGTAGATTATGATATATATCTTTCGCCTACGTTCCAACGAGTACAAGTCAAGTGCTTCCAAGCGTTCCCATTAGCTGAGGAATTTGAAAGAACCCATATGTACAGTAAAGGTTCTCTGTACATTCTCTAGATCTGCAATTTCACCTGCTTTGAACGGAGATATTAATGTACAGCAATATTCCAGCCTAGACAGAACAAGTGATTTGAAAAGGATCATCACTTGCTTGGCATCCCTTGTTCTGAACGTTCTCATTGTCCATCCTATCATTTTCTTTGCAGTTCTGATCGTGGCACTGTTGTGATCTTTGAAAGTGAGATCCTCAGACATTACCATTCCTAGGTCCCTCACATTTTTCCGATCTATTTTATGATCAGAGTTTGTAGGATACTCAGTTCTAGTTATTATCTCCTCCGGTATTCCATAACGGAGTAATTGGAATCTGTCTTCGTTGAACATCCTAAAGCTTTCCGTTGCCCATTGGAAAACTTAATTTATATCATTTTGAAGGTTAACCGTGTCCACAATAGATGGCAGTCTCATGCAGATCCTAGTATCGTCTGCAAAGGATGACACGGACGTAGAGAGGTAAGTGAGGTCCGCCGGCATGGCATATGGCCTGACTGCTGCGTCCGGTGGTGATAAAATCAAACCGATTACCACTACCGTACCTCCAGAAAACAAGGCCTAGGTGACAGCTATCATACGGCGGCCCTAGGCAAAGACAACACCCTTGAAATTTTCCGTAAGTAATCCTATTCCATCCGTTGTCTTAGACCTGTGATCAATCTTCTGTTCTTTTGTTCCTCTCTCCCTATTTCGCCTTTGTTTATTTGCTCCCTCTCATCTTTCCCGTTCTCTGTTCTCCCCCTAAGCAAGTTTATTAAGGTGTATTACACAAGTCAAGATTATTACAGTTGTCTTACACGGTAGCATGTGCGTAAATTGCATAGAATAATAAAAAATAAGCCAAAGTGATTTATTTCAATTGGGATTCTTGGCTTTCTTAATCTCCGTAACCCTCCTACCTCCCAGTAAACACTCTCACTCACTCTATCACTCCCACTCTACACACATACACACATTTCCTCCCCCATGGCTTGTTAACACCGATTCAACAGAGTGTGCGTGTCTCCTGTCCCCCACACACTGACAAGCTGATTAATTGTCCTTGTCAGCTCCCGGGTGGTCCCGGCGACCGTGTCCGTGTCTGCCCAGATTTTGTGGTTAGGCTGAGATGACGGTGAAGTACGCAGACGGGAAGAAGACAGAAAGAGGGATTCAGGGACGAAGATGGAGGAGCAAACAAATAGAAGAAATAAAATATATTATTTGCAATATGATAATGTCTCATGGTTTATAATGTTATTATACATTAGATTTTAAGACATAATGTCTAAGATGTAATTACAGGCGACTGTTCCGTCTAGTTTTTTCTCTCAAACAAAAGCTGTGATATTTTTGTATCATGTTCCAACTGTAGAAACTACATACAAGAAAAAATCAACGTTACTGAGAATAAAGATCCAATCAAGGGGCTCTTCATCCTAGGAAATGGAGATACCCGTCTTCTCCCATGGTTCAAACGTGATAGCCTCCGGTTCCCTCTTACAGATTTATCGATTCTTCATGAGTAAAAGAGTAATAATGTGGACGATGATGTGAATTATTGTAGCTTAGCCTAAAACACTGAAGCACAAGCTGACGCTGACTGGCTGGCTGCTGCTTTAATGTGGAATTGATCAATATTGAAAAAAATGCCGTTTTTTTAAATACATAGCGTAGCCCAGCCACTTTTATTTTCAGTCATTCGAATCCTTGCAGTAGGACTGAAGATTTTGTGAATATGATAGTATGCAATACAGAGAAGTTGATTATTAAGACACACATGCAACGGTTAGGTTGTGGGACTGACCGCCTCAAAACTATGTCTTCCTGAGGGAGGGACTGATCACATCGTCTTCACGTCTCCACTTTTACTGTTGCCTCTGCATTCGACTGAAGAAGCCATTTCGAAATAAAGATTCCTAACGTTTCGGAATAAAGACGCCTAACTATTGCATGATGATTTTGTCCAGCACTTTAATCCTTTTGATAATAAATGTGTGAACACCCAGAGATTGTATGCAAAAACAGAGTGCAGTTATATATATATATATATATATATATATATATATATATATATATATATATATATATATATATATATATATATATATATATATATATATATATATATATATAAAGTTTCACCTGTACAAGAAGCTTTTTTTTCAAGACAATAAAGAATCTTGAAGGGATCGTAATATACAGGAAGGAGAAAGATTCTCTAATATTTTGCAAAATTAAATACATCCGCAGTGTGCTGCTACTCTACTTTATGACAGTTACTAAGTGGGAGCAAAAGCTAGCTCTCTGTTTTCCCTGTTATATTCCGCCACGCAGGATAGGGCATATAATGTTGAAATCTGTCAGCCTGAGTTGGGAGACTTCGGTAGGGCAAATGGGAGCTCGAGTGAGGTGCGGCGGTGAGGTGCAGTAAGAGGAGAAAGAATCACTTTGAATTCGAACTCATTAAGCTGAGCTCATTAAGCTTGCTGTACCGTTCCTCTATACTTAAAGTATGTTCTTATGCATTGCCAAAA
>NC_091316.1:13418369-13445869 GCF_038502225.1 Cherax quadricarinatus
AGGAAGTTTGAAACATAGTCATAAAAAAAATACACAGAACGTGAAAGAGGCAATGATAAATAAAAGTATGAGTAAGAATTAGAGAGAGAGAGAGAGAGCGAGAGAGAGAGAGAGAGAGAGAGAGAGAGAGAGAGAGAGAGAGAGAGAGAGAGAGAGAGAGAGAGAGAGAGAGAGAGAGAGAGAGAGAGAGAGAGAGAGAGAGAGAGAGAGAGTGATAAATTCGACAAAAACAAAAAGTTAAAAGAAATAAACGTGGTGGAGGCTGCATTTACGATAAAACTTATTGCCAGAGGAAGAGTAAAAAGGAAACGAGATTTAATTTGGGATCTTTAATGACAAAAAAAAAAAAAACGATTAAAATAGCAGGAGGGGGAGAAATGATAAATTTCAGGTGAGGATTTTTTTTTCAAAGCAAAATAAAGAGCATCATCACCATCGCCATGGTGCCATCCTCCTTTATATGGTAGTTAAATAGTGGGACCAAACTCTCGATATGTATTCCTGTCATATTCCATCCCACAGGATGAGATTTGTGAGCGAGGTAATGAAATCTGTTATCCTGGGCGACGAAGATTTCGTCAAGGATTACACTAGGGTTCAAAAGCTACGGCTTCAAAGGTTTCGTTCCAACAGAGCTGGATTTAATATCACTTGGGAATTAAGGGTTGTGTGTGTGTGTGTGTGTGTGTGTGTGAAGGGGAAGATGATAATTCTGTTCCTCGTACATAATTCCTCGCTCTCAGTCTCGTCTTTCTCTCTCTTTAATTCTATATGAGTTGATTAAAATCGTGATTTTAGATCCTTATCTCTTTTTTTTTTTTTTTTTTTTTTTTGCTCGTGTGGAAATTGCCTCAGACCAAGAATTTCTTTCTGGGGACCTGGCATTATCGACGGCATGTTTGGAATGGGAAGAGTTAGCGAGACTTGTATCACCGTGTGATTACACAGACACACAGACACACACACACACATACACACACACACACACACACACACACACACACACACACACACACACACACACACACACACACACACACACACACACACACACACACACAGACACACACACACACACACACACACAGAAGAGCTCATGCATGCAGGGCAAAGCTCCTGATCATGGGTGACTTTAACCACAAGGAGATCGATTGGGAGAACTTGGACCCACAAGGGGGCCAAGATACATGGAGGGGCTAAGATGATGGAGGTGGTACTGGAGAACTTCATGTACCAACACGTAAGGGACACTACAAGAGAGAGAGGAGAGGATGAACCAGCAAGGCTGGACTTAGTATTCACCTTCAGTAGTGCAGATATCGAGGACATCACATATGAAAGACCCCTTGGGGCCAGTGACCATGTGGTTTTAAGCTTCGAATACACAGTAGAGCTACAAGTGGAGGGAGAAGCAGGAAGGCCAGGACGAATGAAGCCAAACTACAAGAAAGGGGACTACACAGGAATGAGGAACTACCTGAACGGGGTTCAGTGGGACAGAGAACTGGCAGGGAAGCCAGTTAATGAGATGATGGAATATGTAGCAACAAAATGCAAGGAGGCTGAGGAGAGGTTTGTACCCAAGGGTAACAGGAGTAATGAAAAAGCCAGGATGAGCCCATGGTTTACCCAAAGGTGCAGGGAGGCAAAAACCAAGTGTGCTAGGGAATGGAAGAAATATAGAAGGCAAAGGACCCAGGAGAATAAGGAGAACAGTCGTAGAGCCAGAAACGAATATGCACAGATAAGAAGGGAGGCCCAAAGACAATATGAAAATGACATAGCAGCGAAAGCCAAATCTGACCCGAAACTGTTGTACAGCCACATCAGGAGGAAAACAACAGTCAAGGACCAGGTAATCAGGCTAAGGAAGGAAGGAGGAGAGACAACAGGAAATGACCGTGAAGTATGTGAAGAACTCAACAAGAGATTCAAAGAAGTGTTCACAGAGGAGACAGAAGGGACTCCAGAAAGACGGAGAGGTGGGGCACACCACCAAGTGCTGGACACAGTGCACACAACCGAGGAAGAAGTGAAGAGGCTTCTGAGTGAGCTAGATACCTCAAAGGCAATGGGGCCAGATAACATCTCCCCATGGGTATTGAGAGAGGGAGCAGAGGCACTATGTGTACCCCTAACAACAATATTCAATACATCTATCGAAACAGGGAGATTGCCTGAGGCATGGAAGACAGCAAATGTAGTCCCAATCTTTAAAAAAGGAGACAGACATGAAGCATTAAACTACAGACCAGTGTCACTGACATGTATAGTATGCAAAATCATGGAGAAGATTATCAGGAGAAGAGTGGTGGAACACCTAGAAAGGAATAATCTCATCAACAGCAGCCAGCATGGTTTCAGGGACGGGAAATCCTGTGTCACAAACCTACTGGAGTTCTATGACATGGTGACAGCAGTAAGACAAGAGAGAGAGGGGTGGGTGGATTGCATTTTCTTGGACTGCAAGAAGGCGTTTGACACAGTTCCACACAAGAGATTGGTGCAAAAACTGGAGGACCAAGCAGGGATAACAGGGAAGGCACTACAATGGATCAGGGAATACTTGTCAGGAAGACAGCAGCGAGTCATGGTACGTGGCGAGGTGTCAGAGTGGGCACCTGTGACCAGCGGGGTCCCGCAGGGGTCAGTCCTAGGACCAGTGCTGTTTCTGGTATTTGTGAACGACATGACGGAAGGAATAGACTCTGAGGTGTCCCTGTTTGCAGATGACGTGAAGTTGATGAGAAGAATACACTCGATCGAAGACCAGGCAGAACTACAAAGGGATCTGGACAGGCTGCAGACCTGGTCCAGCAATTGGCTCCTGGAGTTCAATCCCACCAAGTGCAAAGTCATGAAGATTGGGGAAGGGCAAAGAAGGCCGCAGACGGAGTACAGTCTAGGGGGTCAGAGACTACAAACCTCACTCAAGGAAAAAGATCTTGGGGTGAGTATAACACCAGGCACATCTCCTGAAGCGCACATCAACCAAATAACTGCTGCAGCATATGGGCGCCTAGCAAACCTCAGAACAGCATTCCGACATCTTAATAAGGAATCGTTCAGGACCCTGTACACAGTATACGTTAGGCCCATATTGGAGTATGCGGCACCAGTTTGGAACCCACACCTAGCCAAGCACGTAAAGAAACTAGAGAAAGTGCAAAGGTTTGCAACAAGACTAGTCCCAGAGCTAAGAGGTATGTCCTACGAGGAGAGGTTAAGGGAAATCAACCTGACGACACTGGAGGACAGGAGAGATAGGGGGGACATGGTAACGACATACAAAATACTGAGGGGAATTGACAAGGTGGACAAAGACAGGATGTTCCAGAGATTGGACACAGTAACAAGGGGACACAGTTGGAAGCTGAAGACACAGATGAATCACAGGGATGTTAGGAAGTATTTCTTCAGCCACAGAGTAGTCAGTAAGTGGAATAGTTTGGGAAGCGATGTAGTGGAGGCAGGATCCATACATAGCTTTAAGCAGAGGTATGATAAAGCTCACGGCTCGGGGAGAGTGACCTAGTAGCGATCAGTGAAGAGGCGGGGCCAGGAGCTCGGACTCGACCCCCGCAACCTCAACTAGGTGAGTACACACACACACACACACACACACACACACACACACACACACACACACACACACACACACACAAAGGTTTGCAAAGGTTTGCAACAAGACTAGTCCCAGAGCTAAGAGGTATGTCCTACGAGGAGAGGTTAAGGGAAATCAACCTGACGACACTGGAGGACAGGAGAGATAGGGGGGCATGACAACGACATACAAAATACTGAGAGGAATTGACAAGGTGGACAAAGACAGGATGTTCCAGAGATTGGACACAGTAACAAAGGGACACAGTTGGAAGCTGAAGACACAGATGAATCACAGGGATGTTAGGAAGTATTTCTTCAGCCACAGAGTAGTCAGTAAGTGGAATAGTTTGGGAAGCGATGTAGTGGAGGCAGGATCCATACCTAGCTTTAAGCAGAGGTATGATAAAGCTCACGGCTCAGGGAGAGTGACCTAGTAGCGATCAGTGAAGAGGCGGGGCCAGGAGCTCGGACTCGACCCCCGCAACCTCAACTAGGTGAGTACAACTAGGTGAGTACACACACACACGAAACAGACACGAAACAGTGAGATTGCCTGAGGCATGGAAGACAGCAAATGTAGTCCCAATCTTTAAAAAAGGAGACAGACATGAAGCACTAAACTACACACCAGTGTCACTGACATGTATAGTATGCAAAATCATGGAGAAGATTATCAGGAGAAGAGTGGTGGAACACCTAGAAAGGAATGATCTCATCAACAGCAGCCAACATGGTTTCAGGGACGGGAAATCCTGTGTCACAAACCTACTGGAGTTCTATGACATGGTGACAGCAGTAAGACAAGAGAGAGAGGGGTGGGTGGATTGCATTTTCTTGGACTGTAAGAAGGCGTTTGACACAGTTCCACACAAGAGATTGGTGCAAAAACTGGAGGACCAAGCAGGGATAACAGGGAAGGCACTACAATGGATCAGGGAATACTTGTCAGGAAGACAGCAACGAGTCATGGTACGTGGCGAAGTGTCAGAGTGGGCACCTGTGACCAGCGGGGTCCCGCAGGGGTCAGTCCTAGGACCAGTGCTGTTTCTGGTATTTGTGAACGACATGACGGAAGGAATAGACTCTGAGGTGTCCCTGTTTGCAGATGACGTGAAGTTGATGAGAAGAATTCACTCGATCGAAGACCAGGCAGAACTACAAAGGGATCTGGACAGGCTGCAGACCTGGTCCAGCAATTGGCTCCTGGAGTTCAATCCCACCAAGTGCAAAGTCATGAAGATTGGGGAAGGGCAAAGAAGACCGCAGACGGAGTACAGTCTAGGGGGCCAGAGACTACAAACCTCACTCAAGGATCTTGGGGTGAGTATAACACCAGGCACATCTCCTGAAGCGCACATCAACCAAATAACTGCTGCAGCATATGGGCGCCTAGCAAACCTCAGAACAGCATTCCGACATCTTAATAAGGAATCATTCAGGACCCTGTACACCGTGTACGTTAGGCCCATATTGGAGTATGCGGCACTAGTTTGGAACCCACACCTAGCCAAGCACGTGAAGAAACTAGAGAAAGTGCAAAGGTTTGTAACAAGACTAGTCCCAGAGCTAAGAGGTATGTCCTACGAGGAGAGGTTAAGGGAAATCAACCTGACGACACTGGAGGACAGGAGAGATAGGGGGGACATGACAACGACATACAAAATACTGAGAGGAATTGACAAGGTGGACAAAGACAGGATGTTCCAGAGATTGGACACAGTTGGAAGCTGAAGACACAGATGAATCACAGGGATGTTAGGAAGTATTTCTTCAGCCACAGAGTAGTCAGTAAGTTGAATAGTTTGGGAAGCGATGTAGTGGAGGCAGGATCCATACATAGCTTTAAGCAGAGGTATGATAAAGCTCACGGCTCAGGGAGAGTGACCTAGTAGCGATCAGTGAAGAGGCGGGGCCAGGAGCTCGGACTCGACCCCCGCAACCTCAACTAGGTGAGTACAACTAGGTGAGTACACACACACATGGATGGAAGAGAGGTTAGCAGCAGAATGCAGAAGGTGGAAGCAACAGGCCACAGCAGCAGAAATCAAGAGATTAGAAGAGGAGCTGAGACATCTGAAACAGCACAGAGACAAAGATATTACAGAAGTAGCATCGGCAATGGCTACATCAAACACAGACAACAGGTCTGAAGGAAGCATGGAAACTAAACTGTATGCAGAGGTCCTGTCAAACCCACATGGGGCCAAAACAAAGGCAGGGAGCACACTAGGACAGAATGAGAGGTTGGAAGACATTGAAGGAACTAGGACATGTGCAAGGACCTTACCAGATACCTGTGGGGGCCAGGAACAGGTGAGCAGGAAGGACAAACCAAGAAGCATAGGGGCCATAACTAGGGAAGGGACTGAAGGAAGGAACACTCCACGGGAAGAAACTAAAACACATCAGAGGATGCAATGCGAGTCACAGTGGGAGGTGGAAAGGGAGAGATCCGTGTTTGTCTATGGGCTAGAAAAAGCTAAAGGGGAAACTTATGATGAAAGAAAGCAGGAGGAGAAAAAAGCGATTGAAGATATCATGAAGGTGATAGGCGAGGGGGACATGACCCAGGTGGCAAATTTTCGGAGAATTGGGTGGTTCACAAAGAAAAGGAATCGGCCTCTCAAAGTAATTTTCAAGGCAGAATCAACCTGAACCATGATCCTGCAGGAGAAAGCACGGCTGAGAGGCAAGCAGGAGTTCCGGAGTGTGTACCTCGATAGAGACAGAACACAGGACGAAAGGAAGACGATGAAAGAGAGAGTTCAAAAACGAAAGGAGAAATGGGAGGAAATGAAAAAGGAGAGCAGAATAACCCAGGATCAAATGGAAGGACAAGCACACCCCCCAGAAACACCTGCAGAAGGACTCCAGCCACGACACCCCTAAGGCAGCTGAACAATCCAAACCAACCATCACACACAGATCCCTCTGTTTCCACCCCCCGCACCACAGTTACAGTATTAGAACAGAAGTTGAAGGTTTGGTACACAAATGCAGATGGATTAACGAATAAACATGAGGAATGGCAAGAAAGAATCAATGAGAAGTCCCCAGACATCATAGCAGTTACAGAAACAAAACTCACGGAGACAATAACAGATGCAATCTTCCCACCAGGATACCAGATCATGAGGAAAGATAGAAGGGGCAGGGGGGGAGGTGGGGTTGCTCTGCTCGTAAAAAACAGATGGAAATTCGAGAAAATGGAAGGCATAGATGAGACGGGAGAAAGAGACTACATAGCAGGTACACTTCAGTCTGGGGAACACAAAGTGGTCATTGCAGTGATGTATAATCCACCACAGAACTGCAGGAGGCCAAGAGAGGAATATGAAGAGAGCAACAGAGCAATGGTGGACACACTTGCTGAGGTGGCAAGAAGAGCTCATTCCAGCAGAGCAAAGTTGCTGGTTATGGGGGATTTCAACCACAGGGAGATTGACTGGGAAAACCTGGAGGCACATGGGGGTCCCGAAACATGGAGAGCCAGGATGCTGGACTTGGTGCTGGAAAACCTCATGCACCAACATGTTAAGGACACTACTAGAGTGAGAGAGGAGGATGAACCAGCAAGATTGGACCTTGTGTTCACCCTGGGCAGCTCAGACATTGAGGACATCAAGTATGAGAGTCCCCTAGGAGCTAGCGACCACGTGGTTCTGTGCTTTGAATACATAGTAGAGCTGCAAGTGGAGAGAATAACAGGAGTTGAATGGGAAAAGCCTGACTATAAAAGAGGGGACTACATAGGGTTGAAGAACTTCCTGCGGTAGGTCCAGTGGGAGAGAGAACTGGCAGGAAAGCCAGTAAATGAAATGATGGAATATGTAACAACAAAATGCAAGGAGGCAGTGGAAAAGTTTATTCCCAAGGGCAACAGTAACAACGGGAAGACCAGAACGAGTCCCTGGTTTACCCGACGGTGTAAGGAGGCAAAAACAAAGTGCAATAGAGAATGGAAAAAGTACAGAAGGCAGAGAACACACGAAAATAGGGAGATCAGTCTCAGAGCCAGGAATGAGTATGCACAGGTAAGGAGGGAGGCCCAGCGACAGTATGAAAATGACATAGCATCGATAATCAAAACTGACCCGAAACTGTTGTATAGCCACATCAGGAGGAAGACAACAGTCAAAGACCAGGTGATCAGATTAAGGACAGAAGGTGGAGAACTCACAAGAAATGATCAGGAGGTTTGTGAGGAGCTGAACAGGAGATTTAAGGAAGTTTTTACAGTAGAGACAGGAAGGGCTGTGGGAAGACAGCACAGAAGGGAACATCAAGAGGGAATATACCAACAAGTGTTGGATGACATACGAACAACCGAGGAGGACATGAAGAAGCTCTTAAGTGACCTTGACACCTCAAAGGCGATGGGACCGGACAACATCTCCCCATGGGTCCTCAGAGAAGGAGCAGAGATGCTGTGCTTGCCTCTAGCCACAATCTTCAACACATCCCTTGAAACTGGGCAGCTACCTGAGAAATGGAAGACAGCTAATGTAGTCCCCATATTTAAGAAAGGAAACAAAAACGAGGCACTAAACTACAGACCTGTGTCTCTGACATGTATTGTGTGCAAAGTCATGGAGAAGATTATCAGGAGGAGAGTGGTCGAACACCTGGAAAGGAACAAGATTATAAATGAAAACCAGCATGGGTTCATGGAAGGCAAATCGTGTATCACAAACCTCCTGGAGTTTTATGAAAAGGTAACAGAAGTAAGACACGAGAGAGAGGGGTGGGTAGATTGCGTTTTCCTAGACTGCAGGAAGGCCTTTGACACAGTTCCCCACAAGAGATTAGTGCAGAAGCTGGAGGATCAGGCGCATGTAAAAGGGAGGGCATTGCAATGTATAAGGGAATACCTGACAGGGAGGCAGCAATGGGTCATGGTACGTGAAGAGGTATCACAGTGGGCGCCTGTTACGAGCGGGGTCCCACAGGGGTCAGTTCTAGGACCAGTGCTATTTTTGATATATGTGAACGACATGATGGGAGGAATAGACTCTGAAGTGTCCCTGTTCGCAGATGACGTGAAGTTGATGAGAAGAATTAAATCGGACGAGGATGAGGCAGGACTGCAAAGAGACCTGGACAGGCTGGACATGTGGTCCAGTAACTGGCTTCTCGAATTTAATCCAGCCAAATGCAAAGTCATGAAGATTGGAGAGGGGCAAAGAAGACCGCAGACAGAGTATAGGCTAGGTGGACAAAGACTACAGACCTCACTCAGGGAGAAAGACCTTGGGGTGACCATAATACCGAGCACATCACCGGAGGCACACATCACCCAAATAACTGCTGCAGCATACTGGCGCCTGGCAAACCTGAGAATAGAGTTCCGATACCTTAATAAGGAATCGTTCAAGACACTGTACACTGTGTATGTTAGGCCCATACTGGAGTATGCAGCACCAGTCTGGAACCCACACCTGGTCAAGCACGTCAGGAAGTTAGAGAAAGTACAAAGGTTTGCAACAAGGCTAGTCCCAGAGCTCAAGGGAATGTCGTACGAGGAAAGGTTAAGGGAAATCGGACTGACGACACTGGAGGACAGAAGGGTCAGGGGAGACATGATAACGACATACAAGATACTGCGGGGAATAGACAAGGTGGACAGAGATAGGATGTTCCAGAGAGGGGACACGGGGACAAGGGGTCACAACTGGAAGCTGAAGACTCAGACGAGTCACAGGGACGTTAGGAAGTATTTCTTCAGTCATAGAGTTGTCAGCAAGTGGAATAGCCTAGCAAGTGAAGTAGTGGAGGCAGGAACCATACATAGTTTTAAGAAGAGGTATGACAAAGCTCAGGAAGCAGAGAGAGAGAGGACCCAGTAGCGATCAGTGAAGAGGCGGGACCAGGAGCTGAGTCTCGACCCCTGCAACCACAATTAGGTGAGTACACACACACACACACACACACACACACACACACACACACACACACACACACACACACACACACACACACACACACACACACACACACATACACATATACACACACTGACAACATAAGAAACACGAATGGAATTCTTCTCCAAAAACTTTAAAGATAGAAAATCTGGTCTTCATATCTAGTAGAAACTTACAGCAAAACGCCTCAGACAAATACTAGATGTATAAATTACATCTCGAACTTGTAACTTTAGAGAATGTTATGAAGTTTAATTGATTACATGATACTGTATGTCTAAGGTACCATAAATTCCGATAAACGGGAGAAATTGATGGTGTTGATTCATTATTCATGGAAACTCAGCAGATGTGGGTCATAGTCATGAGATGACCGGTAGCGTCGGCTCCATGACGAAGGCGCAGCAACACCTTAGCTCCATGGCGGAGCACGGCAGCAGGATCACTAACATAACCTGTGTCTAGATTCAGTGGTCCGAGCGTTACTATGGCAAGGCCTCAGAAAGTTCTCATCCACACTGAACTGACCCATTTCTTCCTCATCCACCTCCAGGACCCGACTGGCTGTCTAATCCTCCTGGACCTCTTAAAGTTGTTTATATTAAATGGCATTGTACCTTCATATGCTCTGCAATATAAACTAGCTACAAACACGGCTTAACACACATTGTTTCATATCACTTCATAATTTAATGAAGCTGTTTTTGAGCTCATTAAAGTTTTTGCTTATCCCAAGCAGTTCCTTGTTCCCCTTCCAGCTATGACTCGGTTTGTCTACTTCCATCATATTTATTTTATTTATTTATTTATTTATTTCCAATTTGTGCACACATACAGAGGTACAAAAAAATACAGATAAGAGCAGTATGCCAAAGCCACTTATACTATGCATAGCATTACGGGCTGGCTTAAAATTAACTTAAGATTAACTAAGCAATGATTATTATTATTATTATAATCAAAAAGAAGCGCTAAGCCACAAGGACTATACAGCGCTGCTACTAAGCAATGATGAAATCAGTGATAAAACATTAATGTAAACAGATAACTATAAAGCACAAGTGAGTATTACAAAGACAGGTCATATGGTTGCATTCAGTTAGGTAGTGATTCTGTTAGGTAGTGTATTTAAAAAATAATAAGTTAGATTGGGTTTTAGGTTTAACATTTATGTGATATAATTGTGAGAAACATTTAAGATATACAATTTATAATGTTCAGTTATTCAGTATTTATTTGGTTTTGGGTGAGTAAGTAATCTTTGAGAAGAGACTTGAATTTATAAACAGGTTGTGTTTCTTTTATATTTACAGGTAATGAATTCCAGATTTTAGGGCCTTTTATGTGCATTGAGTTTTTGCATAGTGTGAGATGGACACGAGGAACATCAAAGAGTGATCTGTGCCTTGTGTTATGGTCATGTGTTCTGTTGAGGTTGGCAAGGAGATGTTTGAGGGGAGGGTTAATATCAGAGTTAAGTGTTCTATGTATGTAATAGGTGCAGTAATAAGTATGGATGTTTTGTATGGTGAGTAGGTTTAGTGTATTGAATATTGGTGGAGTGTGCTGCCTGTAGTGAGAATTTGTTATCATTCTAACTGCAGCCTTTTGTTGGGTAATTAGTGGTCTGAGATGGTTAATTGTTGTTGAGCCCCATGCACAAATTCCATAGGTGAGATAGGGGTAAATAAGAGAGTGATATAGGGCCAGGAGGGCTGACTGTGGAACATAGTACCGTATCTTCGATAGTATGCCTACAGTCTTGGAAATTTTCTTAGAAATTTGATGTATATGTGTATGAAATTTGAGTCTATTATCAAGGTGGATTCCTAAGAATTTTCCCTCTGTTAGTTTTGTGATAGGTGATCCATTTATCATTATGTTAAGAGGGACATCTGTAGCTCTGTTACCAAACTGAATGAAGTAGGTTTTGTCAATGTTTAGTGTAAGTTTGTTAGTCCTCATCCAGGTAGATATTTTCTGTAATTCGGTATTTACAGTATTGGCTAGCGTGACTGGGCTCGGGTGAGAGAAGACGTATGTAGTGTCATCTGCAAATAGTGTGGGTTTGAGTAATTGCGAAGCATTTGGAAGGTCATTTATGTATAGGAGAAAGAGAAGAGGGCCAAGGACACTTCCCTGTGGGACACCAACTGTAATTGGTTGTGCAGAAGAGTTTGCCCCATTTGCGTACACATATTGGCTTCTGTTGCTGAGGTAAGACTTGAGGTAGTTGAGGGAGTGCCCTCTTATACCATAGTGTGACAATTTTACGTGGAGCAAGTCATGGTCAACTGTATCAAAAGCTTTACGTAAGTCAATGAAGATCCCCAGTGGGACTTCTTTTTTCTCTATTGCAGTGTATATATGTTCTAGCATGTGTATAATAGCATCATTAGTATTTTTATTAGGCCTGAATCCAAATTGGCAGGGGTTGAGTATGTTTTGGGAGATAAGGTAGGAGTAGATTCGTTTATGAATTAATTTTTCGAAGATTTTTGAGAGAGGGTGTAAGTTGGATATTGGCCTATAGTTATTCAACTCTGTTTGGTCTCCTCCTTTGTGGATCGGGGTGACCCTTGCTATTTTGAGTACTGTAGGGAAGGTGGAGGATTCAATGGATTTGTTAAAGAGTGTTGCAATGATTGGTGATAGCACTTGTGACACTTTTTTGTATATAAGGGGTGGTAAGGTATTTAAATCTCCTGCCTTGTTTTTTAGTGCGTTGATAATAAGGGAGACTTCGTATGGGTTAGTCGGAGCTAGGAACAGTGTGTTCGGGTAGTTGCCGGTGAGGTAGTCATTTGGTGGGGTATCTGAGCTTGGGATTTTATTGGCAAGGTTTTGTCCTATAGTGGAGAAGAAATCATTGAGTCTGTTTGCTGTTTCTGTTGGTGGGATTTGGGGTTCATCTGTTTTTGCTAATTTTATTTCGCTATTTCGTGATATCTTTTTTGTTCCCAGAATTTCTGATAGGGTTTTCCAGGTCTTTTTTATATCACCTCGTAAGTTGGATAATCTGTTCTCATAATACAATTTTTTTGCCCTTCTTATCAGGCTGGTTAGGATTGACGAGTAACGTTTTGTTTGGTCTCTGGTTATGTGACCCATTCTGTACTGTTTTTCATATTGGTGTTTTGTATTTATGGATTTGAGAATGCTGGGTGTTAGCCAGGGACTGTTCAGTCTCTTTGCTGTCATCTGTTTAGTTTTTTTGGGGCAGTGCTTGTTATAGAGGTATTGGGTTTTTTTTAGAAAATTATTAATACATTCGTCAATATCTGTATAGGTTTCTAGCTCAGTGTGCCAATCAATGTTTGCTATTGCTGTTGTGAAGTTATTAATGGCTGCCTCATTGTGAAGTCTGAAGGTGACTTTAGTAGTGTCTTGGGGTAGTTTACCAAGAGTTGTTATGAGGAAAGTAGGGTAGTGGTCTGTGGTATTATCTGTAATTATGCCTGATTTTAAAGGGGATATGGTGTTGGTCCAGATGTGGTCAAGTAGGGAAACACTAGTCTCTGTAACTCTTGTAGGTTTTGTTACTGTTGGTAGTAACATACAGTTACTCATTGTGTTTGTGAATTCAGTAACGTGTGGGTCCTGGTCTTGCAGGAGATTTATATTGAAGTCACCTGAGAGTAGTAAGTGATCTTTGTTCATGCGTGCATCAGTTATCATACTTCCTAGATTTTGACTAAATTGGCTAATGTTTGACTGTGGAACTCTGTAGATGTTTATCAATGTGAGAGGTTTTTGTAGGTACTTTGATTTGAATTTAGCTATTATATATTCCCCATGTTCATCCCTTGTGCAAGTATTAGTGATACATTCTAGTTGGTCTGAGTAGTATATGGCTGTGCCACCCCCTTGTTGATCTGGCCTACAGTTGTGTATGGCTGTGTAACCAGGAATGGCATAGACATCTGTACTATCAGGCTTTAGCCAGGTTTCAGTTAGTGTAATGATGGACATATTGGCATGTAAGGAATTTAGTAATGCTATGAGGTCATCGTAATGCTTGCTTAAAGATCTGATATTGTAGTTAAATATAGTTATGTTGTTGTTGGCACTGAGAAGTGCCTTTGATTGTTCTGCAGTGTAGTAATTACAGTTACTGTTTGATTCATTTAAGTCATTAAATAAGAGGTTGGTATCAGGATCAATGCTTGTAATCATAAGATTTGTAGTGAATCTATAGTTTGAATTAAGTATAAAACAAAGTAAATAGTCTTAAGCTAAAAAATAGCACCTGGATTATTTAACAAATGTAAAATAATGAGCTAAGGGACTAATACAAATAAAGTGATGATCAAATAGTGGAGCTTGGGAGTATGATAGTAGGTAGTACTATAAAGGTAATTTTTTAAAGTTAGAATTATAGTATAAAATTATAATATAAAAGGGACTAATATAGGTTGTGGTGACCAATAAAGTGGTAATCAAAAAAATGAGCTTTGGAATATAATGGCAAAATTGTGAACTTATTCTACTTTAGCACCTAAGAATAGCACCTTGATTATTTTAACAATTGTGAATATATAAACTAGGATAGTTATATAAAGCTAAAATAAAGGAGAAAACATATAAGGGACTAAAATTAAGTAATGGTAAGCAAAGTTAAATGGGCAGATGGTAGGAATTATAATATAAACTTATAATATAAAAATACAATTTGAAATGGTACTTGCAATTGCACTAGAGTCTGGTAAAGGTTGTTGACAAGATCAAGATTATACCTAGATTTAAATTGACAAAATAAAATTCACAATTAAAGTACCAAAAGAATAATAGTAAAAAAATAACAATGGTAATGTCTTGATTATAATATGATAGTAAGAGGGTAGACAGGTACACAGGTACAAGGGATAATATAAAGGTTGGGGTTGAATATAAAAACTTGAAAATTTGGCTACAAAATGTTATGAGAAGTATAAAATAATGTTTAATGTACAAAATTAAAATTGACTGGTAGTAAATATGGTGTTTAATAAAATTTTAGTAAGTAATAATGATTACAAAAAAGTGAAAAAGTAATGTTTATTTCATTCAATATTGCACTGGTAGTTATACTTGAGGTTATATGGCAGTACAAGGTAATTAAGAGTAATCTAGGATAGTAAATGTGGTATTAAAACAGGTAAAGGTAATTAGACAAGTAATGGTTATTAAATGTCAAAATTGTTAAGAGTAAATTGAAATTTTAGTAAAAAAGATATTTATTAATTTTAGTAAGTAATATCAATTGATAGTATTTAAAAAAAAAATGAGGTATGAGGTAGTAATATGGACAGAGAAAGTATCAATTCAGCTAATGTTTAAGCGAACAATAGTAAATAACAAAATCACATAAGGTGACCTATGCTTACTAGTAAAATCACAAAATGAGGTAGTTGATTATTTAATTACTAAGAGATTGTACAATGAAATTTGAACAATAATGGAGCAAAACGTACACTACACTACGTAGGCTTTTTAGTTGGACATTGTTTAGTTATTCTCTGTAAGATTGGTATCCCTGAGAAATCGTGATAGATCATTCTCGTTCGTGATTGTGTACAGTTGACCTACATTTGTTTTCCTAACTAGAATTTTCCCATCCCGTGTGAAGCATTGGTGTATTGTGTCATTATTCTCTCGCTTAAGTTTTCTGACTCTATACAGGAGGTTTTGACGTTTTTTGGTAAGACACTCGTTTATATATACCTCTTTCTTTACTTTAATAGATGTAATAATTAAGTCTTTTTTTCTGTCATGTGAGTGGAATCTAAGCATAACACTTTTTCTACCATGGGATCCTAGTAACCTGGCTTCTTTTATTTCTGACTCTGGTACAATAACACTTGTTTGGTCCTTTATGATCTGCAGAGTAATTTCTTTACTGTTTGTTTGGTTCATATCACTGGGAAAAAGTGGACTGTTAACTATTACTGCGTCCGATAGTTTATCTTGTTCAGTTTTATCTTCTTGGAGAGCAAAGTAGTCACTGAACTGGTTATCTAAGTTGCTCTTCCATTCTTTTACTGCTTCTTCAACCTTTGTATTAAGAGATATTATTTGTTGGGTATGGCTATCTATGACTGTCTGGATGGTCTTGTCGCAGTTAGTCGTTCCTGGTGTTGAAAACTTTTGTTCCAGACTGAGGATTTTGTTTTCGAGTTGTGTCATCCTGGTGTCTTGTTTTGCTAGCGTCTCTCGAAGATTCATATTTTCAATAACTAAGTTGGAGATGCATGACTTTAGGGTATCTGGATCGTTGGTCATACCTGAGAGACTACTTGGTAGGTTGAATCCGGGGAAGAGAGGGGAGGATGGGCTGGTGGCAGCCATGTTTGTTGTTATTGTTGTGGTGTGGCCTTGAGTGGTGGTGAGTGGGGTGGTTGCTGGGCCGGCGTCCTCCTGACTACACTTGTTGAATAGTTGATTTTTCGGTGTTTTCTTGCTGGCCTTGGTGCTGTTTCCTCTTAGATTGCGCCTCATAATACTACAGGAATTGTTGTAGTTAAGAAGAAGTTGTAGTATACAAAGCTTAGGGTTACGTTGTTCGGCTGGCAGCGGGGTGTTGCTTACGGTTAGTTTGCAGTCTTCCTTTGATCTCTATTTTTTCGATTTGTAGGTTTCACTGTTGGTAATCTTTGGTCATTCTGGGTGCTACGTTGGGTAGTGCAGTTTTGCTTGTAACTAGGTCATCATAGGAGCATTGGTAGCTCTGGTAGTTGGAGAAAAGTACGGAGCTTGGAAGTCGCTGCTGCCGCTGCCGCAGCACCCACAATTTAAGGTAAGAAATACAGAGCTGACCTGACCCAGAGTCACTGCCTCTGACCCCATAAAACGGGTTGGCAGTTGGTCTTGATCCTTACTCATCATGAAATTGTGATAATCAAAAATTTTAAGTAAGGAATTTGTAACTATCACAGATCATCCATATGGTGCTTGATTTTTAATTTTGTCGTAGATGTCTCTTCGTGAAGCATGACATGTAGAAGCTTATCGGTGTGCGAAACGTTGTTCACGCTTTGCTGTAAGTGTCTTTTATCTAGCATACAAATTATGGCATCTATAAATCCCTGCTGGTATTTCTATAACGAGTTCCCTTTTTCCTAGTGCTCCTCCGGGCTCTTCTCGAAGATTACTTCCAACGCTTTAAAAAAAACTGTACTTGTGAAAGATGTTTAATTCAGTGCTTCTTGCCTGTTCGCTTCCTTGTATATTAGAATCACTAGAGTTTTCCAACTACGCTGCAGTTGCCTCGTCTGTGTTGATTTCAGGAGTTATTGCCCTTACGGCCCAGTTCAGAACCAGGCCTCCTGGTTGCTGGCTTGATCAATCAGGCTGTTGGTGCTAGCAGCACGCACATCAGCATAAGCACCGCAGCCCCACTGATCAGGAAATATATTCTGAAATTGGACACAAGAGGTATCAGCTGAATTGTGCAAATATCTTACCTTGTCAAGCCACAAGAATTTACATTGGTGTTCCGTCTCTTCTTGTAAAGTGGCGTCAGCGAGTGAAAGAACATTGAGCAGGACCTGTTTGGAAATGTAGATTCCTATTCGAGTTGTGTTTTACTCTGGCGTCTTTTGAGTTCACTCCTGGACTGATGTATAACTTCGTAGATTAGTCTCGTCTTGAATTCCTCTCGGGTTGTCAGCAGTCGAAAGTCCAGCAAAATTACCATGTAATGTGACGATTTTAAATCACCCTCATTGTTTTGAAGACTTTGGCGTCTTTTTAATCGAAGTCTTTGACTTGCATTATAGAGTAAAATTATTGCACAAAAGCTATCATTAAGCAAAGCAAAACTTTGAGTTTGATGTCACAAGCTTTATGTAATTATCCATGAGAAATATTTGGAGTGATATATCAGCGAAAGAATACTCGTGAGATTTTATTCTGCGGTCATTTAATAATTCAGTAATCATACCTTACAGGTCTGTCTCTTGTACGTAAATTTTAATTATAATTATGAAACAGATAAGAGAGTAAGAGCAAAAAGGCAGAATATTGTGACTGGAACAATACACAAATAACTCACACATAGAGAGAGAAACTTATGACGACGTTTCGGTCATCACCTTCGAGTGTTAGTGTGACTTGTAAATGGTTCAAGCCGGGCTGAAACGTCGTCAAAAGCTTCTCTCGCCTATGTGCGGGTTATTTGTGTAGAGAGTAAGAGAAAAATAAGCGGCATGGACGTAAGGACGTATTGCATGACATAGAATACGTCGATGCAACTTGGAATGGATTTGCAATACACGGAATACCTCGGCATAACTCAGAATACGTCACTGTAACACGGAATACATCGATATTACACGGAATATGTCAGAATTAACACGGAATGGGTCAGCGTATACCGCGTATGTGTGTACTCCCCTAATTGTACTCAATTGTGGTTGCAGGAGTCGATTCACAGTTTCTGTCCCCGCCTCTTCACTGGTCGTCACTAATAGGTGTGTGTGTGTGTGTGTGTGTGTGTGTGTGTGTGTGTGTGTGTGTGTGTGTGTGTGTGTGTGTATGTGTTACCTTGAGATACCTCTTACATATGCACGCTATTTGGTCAGGATGTAACATACATACATACATACATACATACATACATACATACATACATACATACATACATACATACATACATACATACATACATACATGTATACATGCATACATACATACATACATACATGTATACATACATACATACATACATACATACATACATACATACATTCATACATACATACATACATACATACATACATACATACATACATACATACATGTATACATGCATACATACATACATACATACATACATACATACATGTATACATACATACATACATACATACATACATACATACATACATACATACATACATTCATTCATTCATACATACATTCATACATACATTCATACATACATTCATTCATATATTCATAACGCATTTATATGTACATATAATAGAAGAAAACGATCATGTAAACGAGAAAAACTATCATCAACGAGGGTTAATGAAGCCGCTTTTATAATGATTCTCACATTTCCAGCGCTAAGATCAGTCCAGAAAAAAATTAAGAAATTATTGGAAGCATAAAAAACGAACAAACAAACAAATTCACTGTCCAAGACAATTCGCTTCCGCGCAAGAGGGGCGTTGAATACCCGTAAACTTAATGAGGAAAATTCTGCTCCCCAGTAATTACGAAGAGAGAGAGAGAGAGAGAGAGAGAGAGAGAGAGAGAGAGAGAGAGAGAGAGAGAGAGAGAGAGAGAGAGAGAGAGAGAGAGAGAGAGAGAGAGAGAGAGAGAGAGAGAGACAGAGAGAGAGAGAGAGAGAGAGAGAGAAAGAGAGAGAGAGAGAGAGAGAGAGAGAGAGAGAGAGAGAGAGAGAGAGAGAGAGAGAGAGAGAGAGAGAGAGAGAGAGAGAGAGAGAGAGAGAGAGAGAGAGAGAGAGAAAGAATGAGAGTGAGTAGAGGTGGGTTGGGAGGGCGAAGGAATGGTAGCAGACACAGGAACGAGTCAACACTGACACTATCTATCGAGAAGTAGTATCTGCTATCTTGACTGAGGCTATCTACTATCTTGACTGAGGCTATCTACTATCTTGACTGAGACTATCTTCTATCTTTACTGAAGACTATCTTCTATCTTTACTGAAGACTATCTACTATCATGACTGAGACTATCTACTATCTTGACTGAAGACTATCTACTATCATGACTGAGACTATCTACTATCTTGACTGAAGACTATCTACTATCATGACTGAGACTATCTACTATCTTGACTGAAGACTATCTACTATCATGACTGAGACTATCTACTATCTTGACTGAAGACTATCTACTATCATGACTGAGACTATCTACTATCATGACTGAGACTATCTACTATCTTGACTGAGACTATATACTGTCTTGACTGAGACTATCAACTATCTTAACTGAAGACTACTATTTTGACTGAAGACTATCTACTGTCTTCACTGAAGACTGCCTACTACCTTGACTGAGGACTATCTACTATTATTAGGCATCCTCGGAGAAGACCATTGTTATATAAAATAGTACATCGTATAAATTAAACTTGCATAAAACTGACCGAACTTTATGAAAATCTGGTCAGTCTTACTCAGGGAAAAGTTTGGCATCAACAAAAAAAAATCGGAAAATTGAAATGCTGCTTTTCATGTTATTAATTTCTGAGTGTCGCATCTGATTAATTTCAATCATTTTAAGGCGTATGACAGGGTGGATAGGGGGGCAATGTGGCAGATGTTGCAGGTGTATGGTGTAGGAGGTAGGTTACTGAAAGCAGTGAAGAGTTTTTACGAGGATAGTGAGGCTCAAGTTAGAGTATGTAGGAAAGAGGGAAATTATTTCCCAGTAAAAGTAGGCCTTAGACAAGGATGTGTGATGTCACCGTGGTTGTTTAATATATTTATAGATGGGGTTGTAAGAGAAGTAAATGCGAGGGTCTTGGCAAGAGGCGTGGAGTTAAAAGATAAAGAATCACACATAAAGTGGGAGTTGTCACAGTTGCTCTTTGCTGATGACACTGTGCTCTTGGGAGATTCTGAAGAGAAGTTGCAGAGATTGGTGGATGAATTTGGTAGGGTGTGCAAAAGAAGAAAATTAAAAGTGAATACAGGAAAGAGTAAGGTAATGAGGATAACAAAAAGACTAGGTGATGAAAGATTGGATATCAGATTGGAGGGAGAGAGTATGGAGGAGGTGAATGTATTCAGATATTTGGGAGTGGACGTGTCAGCGGATGACCGGGTCTATGAAAGATGAGGTGAATCATAGAATTGATGAGGGAAAAAGGGTGAGTGGTGCACTTAGGAGTCTGTGGAGACAAAGAACTTTGTCCTTGGAGGCAAAGAGGGGAATGTATGAGAGTATAGTTTTACCAACGCTCTTATATGGGTGTGAAGCATGGGTGATGAATGTTGCAGCGAGGAGAAGGCTGGAGGCAGTGGAGATGTCATGTCTGAGGGCAATGTGTGGTGTGAATATAATGCAGAGAATTCGTAGTTTGGAAGTTAGGAAGAGGTGCGGGATTACCAAAACTGTTGTCCAGAGGGCTGAGGAAGGGTTGTTGAGGTGGTTCGGACATGTAGAGAGAATGGAGCGAAACAGAGTGACTTCAAGAGTGTATCAGTCTGTAGTGGAAGGAAGGCGGGGAGGGGTAGGGAGGTAAAGGCCTAGGAGGTTGGAGGGAGGGGGTAAAGGAGGTTTTGTGTGTGAGGGACTTGGACTTCCAGCAGGCATGCGTGAGCGTGTTTGATAGGAGTGAATGGAGACAAATGGTTTTTAATACTTGACGCGCTGTTGGAGTGTGAGCAAAGTAACATTTATGAAGGGGTTCAGGGAAACCGGCAGGCCGGACTTGAGTCCTGGAGATGGGAAGTACAGTGCCTGCACTCTGATTAATGTTGCAGTTTAAAAACTGTAGTGTAAAGCACCCTTCTGGCAAGACAGTGATGGAGTGAATGATGGTGAAAGTTTTTCTTTTTCGGGCCACCCTGCCTTGGTGGGAATCGGCCAATGTGATAATAAATAATAAATAACTTCAAATTTAATGTGTTTCTGTATCTCAGGAATTTTTGGTCTCTTTGAAAGGAATAGATTAAATCTGAGGCTGTGTATGTCCTCATTTTCTATTTTTATTGAAGAAATAAAATATCAATATCAACTTATGCCGCACTCTGCACTATTCCAAACGCGTGCATCGAGGCACAGAAGGCTAGGCTTATGGATTACGGGGATACCTTTTTTATATCGTTCAGTGACTGAAATACATAGTGTTATTTCGATGGTTGAGAGAAACAGAGACGGAGACACGGAGGCAAAGAGAGAAAGAGAGAGAGAGAGAGAGAGAGAGAGAGAGAGAGAGAGAGAGAGAGAGAGAGAGAGAACACCGACGACATGATATAAACTCCAAGTTTAGCCATGAAACATTCTGGGAATAATTTACTCCGGCGTTGTGAGCCCAGTTTAACAAGTTGCCGTCTTCTTGCACTCACAACAATTCTCTCCATCATATTCATTGACCAAGACCAACGTGAGTCAGGAGAGACGACTACTGATAAAATATAAGCTAGATTTAACTTTACAGGCAAAGATATTGGCCCTTCCTCTTTCTCTCTCTCTCTCTCTCTCTCTCTCTCTCTCTCTCTCTCTCTCTCTCTCTCTCTCTCTCTCTCTCTCTCTCTCTCTCTCTCTCTCTCTCTCTCTCTCTACAAAGGGTTTGACAAGGTTAAGGATCCCTAGCTTTATTGACAATCTATTTACAGGTTAAGGATTCCCAACTTTATTGGCAAGCTAACAGCTGTTACCTACATCAGCTCATTTGAAAGCATTTTTATTGTTATGAGACATACAAGTAGGGAACAGGATGAAGTTGGAGCCATCTCTTGGCCAGCATTTTCGTTTGATCAACTGACTTTATCTCACTGACATCATTATGCTGTACGAATGTGTTCCATACTCGAGTCATCCTGGGTATATAGGATCTCAGATGAAGTGAAGTTGCTGCTTTCTGCCCGTCTTGTGGCATAAAAGCTTGTTTCACGCTGTCCTCGAAGTGGATCCAAGTGTGGTACTTTGACAATATTGGCCTTGTACATAACAGTAAGGCCACCCACATCCCTCCTATGTTGAAGGCTCTGCTGAAATGACAGATCTATCCAGGATGGGTCCAGGCGAGAGATGAGACGTCTTACTCTGTTCTCTACTCTGTCAAGCAGTCGCAGATGAGAGGGGGGTGCAGACAAACCAAGAAAGTGGAGCATACTCAAGGTGCGAGCGTACTTGTGCCTCGTACAGAATCTTGCAACCCCTACTGTCAAGTAGATGCGAGATACGGCGAAGTGCTGTAAGCTTCCTGGCTGCCTTGTTTGCAAGATTTACAACATGGTTCTTCATGGTTAGTTTGGAGTCAAATTTCACCCCAAGGATATCAACTTCTACTCCAGGTGCCAACACCCTCCCATTCATCCTTACTACTGCACCAGCATTACCATCGTGGTGCCTAGAGAAGATCATCATTTGCGTTTTCTCAGGTGCAAATGTTACTTGCCATCTATTTCCCCAAGTTGATATAGCTCTCAGCTGGTGATTGATGTAGCTTAGAGCAGCTGGCATTTCTTCTCTTGGATAAGTGAATGTCAGTGTGCAGTCGTCTGCATATGCATGTGATTCTGGGATGAGATGAAGAAGGTCGTTGAAGTAGACATTCCATAACAATGGTCCCAGCACGCTTCCTTGTGGAACACTTGCCCCAATAGGATGTCTTGCTGATTCCATTCCATTGAGAACTACACTTAGAGATCTACCATGAAGGTAATCACTGAGGAGACATAGCGTAGAGCCTGCAATTCCCAGTGCTTGAAGTTTTGCTAAGAGGCCCTGGTGCCACACCCGGTCGAAAGCACCAGCAATGTCCAGTGCTACCATACAGCTGACTTTGGATTCATCCAGTGACTGGTGCCACTTAGTGGAAAGGTTTAACAACAGATCAGCAGCAGAGTAACCTTTCCTGAAGCCGTATTGACGATCACGAAGTAGTGAGTGGTAGTCAAAAAACTCTGTCATTTGTCTTGAGATTATTGTCTCAAAGATCTTATCAGTGAGACAGGAGTGACACTGGTCTGTAGTTGCTGATTTCTGCTCTGCTCTTCTTTTTGTGAACAGGGACTAGAGGGACTACTCTCTCTCTCTCTCTCTCTCTCTCTCTCTCTCTCTCTCTCTCTCGTGACAGAGAAAATGCATTTGTGAACATATAAAAATGCTCATTTTTTTATATTGTGCTGCTCTGTTGTAGGAGTCATGGAAATGCTTTTTGTTACCGAATTTTAAGTCATTGAAAAACGTAATATGACGCAGTCTCTGCACCCTTAATTTTCACCATGTCACCTTAATTTTCACCATGTCACCTTAATTTTCACCATGTCACATTAATTTTCACCATATCACCTTAATTTTCACCATGTCACCTTAATTTTCACCATGTCACCTTAATTTTCACCATGTCACCTTAATTTTCACCATGTCACCTTAATTTTCACCATGTCACCTTAATTTTCACTATGTCACCTTAATTTTCACCTTGTGACCTTAATTAATTTTCGCCATGTCACCTTAATTTTCACCATGTCACCTTAATTTTTACCATGTCACGTTAATTTTCACCATGTCACGTTAATTTTCACCATGTCACGTTAATTTTCACCATGTCACCTTAATTTTCACCATGTTACGTTAATTTTCTCTTTGTGACCTTAATTAATTTTCACCGTGTCACCTTAATTTTCACCATGTCAACTTAATTTTCACCATGTCACGTTAATTTTCACCTTGTGACCTTAATTAATTTTCCCCATGTCACCTTAATTTTCACCATGTCACCTTAATTTTCACCATGTCACCTTAATTTTTACCATGTCACGTTAATTTTCACCATGTCACGTTAATTTTCACCATGTCACGTTATTTTTACCATGTCACCTTAATTTTCACCATGTCACCTTAATTTTCACCATATCACGTTAATTTTTACCATGTCACGTTAATTTTCACCATGTCACCTTAATTTTCACCATGTCACCTTAATTTTTACCATGTCACGTTAATTTTCACCATGTCACCTTAATTTTCACCATGTCACCTTAATTTTCACCATGTCACGTTAATTTTCACCATGTCACCTTAATTTTCACAATGTCACGTTAATTTTCACCATGACACCTTAATTTTCACCATGTCACGTTAATTTTCACCATGTCACGTTAATTTTCACGATGTCACCTTAATTTTCACCATGACACCTTAATTTTCACCATGTCACGTTAATTTTCACAATGTCACCTTAATTTTCACCATGTCACCTTAATTTTCACCATGTCACCTTAATTTCCACCTTGTTACCTTAATTTCCACCTTGTCACCTTAATTTTCACCATGTCACGTTAATTTTCACCATGTCACCTTAATTTTCACCATGTCACGTTAATTTTCACCATGTCACCTTAATTTTCACAATGTCACGTTAATTTTCACCATGTCACCTTAATTTTCACCATGTCACGTTAATTTTCACCATGTCACGTTAATTTTCACGATGTCACCTTAATTTTCACCATGACACCTTAATTTTCACCATGTCACGTTAATTTTCACCATGTCACCTTAATTTTCACCATGTCACCTTAATTTTCACCATGTCACCTTAATTTCCACCTTGTTACCTTAATTTCCACCTTGTCACCTTAATTTTCACCATGTCACGTTAATTTTCACCATGTCACCTGGAGAGGGTATTGTAGCCCGCTATTCATGCTACTCACAAAGAATATATTATTTTCCCCACTTATGGGCACATAGATGCGGTATACAACAAGAAGGTCTAATTGAGACAACGTTTCGCTCAGTATAGAGATTAATCAAGTTATTATTTAATACGACTCTACACGGAGCGAAAAGTGCCGACGAGAGCTCCTCAACTTTACGACTTTATGGACAGACATGTCGGCATAGCACCTTCATCCTCGCCTCGTAAAGGCTCCCAGTCAAGGTAGTGCCATAATGTTGATAAAGGGCTCTTGATCCAGGGAATTGAAGCTATCCTTTCGTCGAATCAGACGTGATTTCCTCTCGTTTCTCTGGCGATCTTCTGGCCTAAAAGATTTTAACTGCTCTGTTATTCTCCCTAAATGGAGAAGCACAAAGCCCGTAGGTGTTGTGCAGCGCCTGAGAAATGAGAAGCAATCAGTTTTGATCCAATGAAAAGGACTGTAGCTCCAGTGAACGCTAGTGAGAATATTATATCTAAATTCTACTTAATATTTTGTATGTGACTGCCTTGACATACCTATTTGCTTAATAGTCCTTAAAATTGAAATATTTTCTTTTCAGCCTAGTAGGCCTAGTCTGGGACCAGGCCGTGGGGAAGAGTGTTCCCAGAATCACTAACTGGGATAGTGGATATGAATGTAGAGAAGAACGAGGAAGGCACAATACCGTGATTGGTACAATGTACATGTAACTAGCAAATAGGAGAGAGATGCTTATAACGACGTTTCGCTCGTGTGTACTCACCTAGTTGAGGTTGCGGGGGTCGAGTCCAAGCTCCTGGCCCCGCCTCTTCACTGGTCGCTACTAGGTCACTCTCCCTGAACCATGAGCTTTATCGTACCTCTGCTTAAAGCTATGTATGGATCCTGCCTCCGCTACATCGCTTCCCAAACTATTCCACTTCCTGACTACTCTGTGGCTGAAGAAATACTTCCTAACATCCCTTTGATTCATCTGTGTCTTCAGCTTCCAACTGTGTCCCCGTGTTGCTGTGTCCAGTCTCTGGAACATCCTGTCTTTGTCCACCTTGTCAATTCCTCTCAGTATTTTGTAAGTCGTTATCATGTCCCCCCTATCTCTCCTGTCTTCCAGTGTCGTCAGGTTGATTTCCCTTAACCTCTCCTCATAGGACATACCTCTTAACTCTGGGACTAGTCTTGTTGCAAACCTTTGCACTTTCTCTAGTTTCTTTACATGCTTGGCTAGGTGTGGGTTCCAAACTGGTGCCGCATACTCCAATATGGGCCTAACGTACACGGTGTACAGGGTCCTGAACGATTCCTTATTAAGATGTCGGAATGTTGTTCCGAGGTTTGCCAGGCGCCCATATGCTGCGGCAGTTATTTGGATGATGTGCGCTTCAGGAGATGTGCCTGGTGTTATACTCACCCCAAGATCTTTTTCCTTGAGCGATGTTTGTAGCCTCTGGCCCCCTAGACTGTACTCCGTCTGCGGTCTTCTTTGCCCTTCCCCAATCCTCATGACTTTGCACTTGGTGGGATTGAACTCCAGGAGCCAGTTGCTGGACCAGGTCTGCAGCCTGTCCAGATCCCTTTGTATTTCTGCCTGGTCTTCGATCGAATGAACTCTTCTCATCAACTTCACGTCATCTGCAAACAGGGACACCTCGGAGTTTATTCCTTCCGTCATGTCGTTCACAGATACCAGAAACAGCACTGGTCCTAGGACTGACCCCTGTGGGACCCCGCTGGTCACAGGTGCCCGTCTGACACCTCGCCACGTACCATTACTAGCTGCTGTCTTCCTGACAAGTATTCCCAGATCCATTGCAGTGCCTTCCCTGTTATCCCTGCTTGGTCCTCCAGTTTTTGCACTAATCTCTTGTGTGGAACTGTGTCAAACGCCTTCTTGCAGTCCAAGAAAATGCAATCCACCCACCCCTCTCTCTCTTGTCTTACTGCTGTCACCATGTCATAGAACTCCAGTAGGTTTGTGACACAGGATTTCCCGTCTCTGAAACCATGTTGGCTGCTGGTGATGAGATCATTCCTTTCTAGATGTTCCACCATTCTTCTCCTGACAATCTTTTCCATGATTTTGCATGCTATACATGTCAGTGACACTGGTGTGTAGTTTAGTGCTTCATGTCTGTCTCCTTTTTTAAAGATTGGGACCACATTTGCTGTCTTCCATGCCTCAGGCAATCTCCCTGTTTCGATAGATGTATTGAATATTGTTGTTAGGGGTACACATAGTGCCTCTGCTCCCTCTCTCAGGACCCATGGAGAGATGTTATCTGGCCCCATTGCCTTTGATGTATCTAGCTCACTCAGAAGCCTCTTCACTTCTTCCTCGGTTGTGTGTACTGTGTCCAGCACATGGTGGTGTACCCCACCTCTCCGTCTTTCTGGAGCCCCTTCTGTCTCCTCTGTGAACACTTCTTTGAATCTCTTGTTGAGTTCCTCACATACTTCACGGTCATTTCTTGTTGTCTCTCCTCCTTCCTTTCTTAGCCTGATTACCTGGTCCTTGATGGTTGTTTTCTTCCTGATGTGGCTGTATAACAGCTTCGGGTCAGATTTGGCTTTTGCTGCTATGTCGTTTTCATATTGACGTTGGGCCTCCCTTCTTATCTGTGCATATTCGTTTCTG
>NC_091316.1:13450869-13485869 GCF_038502225.1 Cherax quadricarinatus
CTTTCCTTTTAAGCATCGTGCTACCGGCGGCTGTGTGCATAACATTAAGTTGAACCAATGGTAGTAAGGAACTTATATCAACTAAGTTCCAGAGAGAGAGAGAGAGAGAGAGAGAGAGAGAGAGAGAGAGAACAATAATTTGCATAAGCCTAGGCGCAAAGGATAACCAGTGAACAGACGAGGCAAAAGATAATATAAGATAAGATTTTTTTTCGGATTTTTAATCCCGGAGGGTTAGCCACCCAGGATAACTCAAGAAAGTCAGTGCGTCATGGTCCTCAATCTTGTCCCCCAGGATGCGACCCACATCAGTCGACTAACACCCAAGTACCTATTTGCTGCTAGGTGAACATGACAACAGGTGTAAGGAAACACGTCGAAATGTTTCCACCCCGCCGGGAATCGAAACCGGGCCCTCCGTGTGTGAAGCGAAAACTTTAGCCACCAGGCCACTGGGGCACCGAAGGACAGAAAACCCTGGATGTAAATAGCAACTATCGAAATAAAGATGTACTAGTAGCGATAAAGGGAGTGAGAAAGAAGTTGCCTCAACACAAGTCGAGGAATGGGAGGAAGGGGAGGGGGGAACTGAGTGATGTCGATGGAGGAAAGATATGGGAAATGGTGACGAAGGCAGAGATGAGGGGAAGGAGGTGGAGAGGCAAGGGGAGGGAAAAGAGCAGAGAAGAGATAGAGGAGGGAAGAGGACTGGGGGAGGAAACGAGATGCTGCCAGTAGTGCTGTTTATGACTCTTGGACTGGCAGAACACGACCGCCAGGCATCCACCAAGAGAGGCGAAAGGCGGAAGAGAAAAGGAGAGAGAGAGAGAGAGAGAGAGAGAGAGAGAGAGAGAGAGAGAGAGAGAGAGAGAGAGAGAGAGAGAGAGAGAATAAGAGGGGACAGCATACCCTCTGTCGCAACAGGCGTACACAAAGAATCCAGTCCCCCTTTGTTATGTTGATATAATCCTACTTGGCCGCTCCCGCCTCTAGTGCAAACATCAAATAGCATTTCTGGTGGATTTACAAATAACTATTATATCCAGACGAGTCGCCATACAAGCAGATTTATAAACATGAGCTGTCATAAGGGCGTACAGGAGCGTGATTTGTAAATATCTCACGCAGCTGTGAATAGTAAGAGCATTTTCTAGGTGAATCTTGCTTCTTAGAATGTCAACATTGTCCGCAGTGGTAAAAAAGCAACAGCAAAATGAAATCTTTCAAACGGTTCACATACTTACCTGGAGTCTGCCTGGATGGTGTTCCGGGGGTCATCGCCCCCCGCGGCCCAGTCCTTGTCCATGGCTCACGGTGGCTCATGGCCTGATCAACCAGGCTGTTACTGGTAGTGAAATGTCTTACTAATAAAGGTCTACTTTTGCTGTAGTCGTATATACGTTGCTGAGTACTGTGTCAGCAACGCCATTCTGCAACTAATAATCCGCAGTAAATTAAAATATAAAAAAAAAATCCGCAGTAAATAGTATGGTTGCATGAAAGAGCTTTGTAGGGTGAGCTGCAGTAGAGGAACGGAAAGGAAATCCGCGGAGTAAGAACGGGGAGGAAGAGTAGGAAAGATAAACCATGCGTGAAGAATAATGACAGTGGTTATATCTATTTGTTTATGGCTCCGGGAAGATGGCTCCCGCTGCCCGCTCTCAGGAATAACAGCAGTTAAGAGAGACAAATTAAAGCAAAGATGAGTTTGCATTTATGTAGATACAAGTTTGTAAAATTTACCCATCATGTTCTATAAATTATTGCACAGAAAGAAAGGGCCAGCAATTCCTTCCGGGGAGCAAAACATTTAGCAAGCTTGGAATTCACAGTCATGTGGCAAGACAGTAGTACCTCCCTTGAGGGTTGCTTCCTTCCAGAATATTGAATACTAGGGTGGTGGTGGTGATGATAAATAGTGATGATGCCAATGATATTGACGCTAGTTTGGACAGGAGCTACATTCTGGCTGTAATTGTGGTAGCGGGAGGAGTTCCCTACAAAAGTTGGCAGTAGGGCTGAATGTGTAATATTAATATTTATATATATATATATATATATATATATATATATATATATATATGCAACACGCAGAAACAAGCGGGTATATACAAAGAAAGATGGCAGTCAGCAGGATTCGAAACTACTACTGGGGACGGTCAAGATTCCCAGGCAGCGATCTAGTCCACTCAGCCACACAAATGACACATAGACTGTTGACTGCGATCTTTCTTTGTATATACCCGCTTGTTTCTGCGTGGTGCATTGATATAATAATCGCTTGAGAGGCCAGAATATACAGAAGGAAATTGAAATAGCTTGAATCCATGCTTGAGGCTCACTGACGTGCCCGGGCTGGGAAAGAAACATGACTTGTGAACCAGACTGCCCAGTCTATGTGGCATTTGTGGCCGAGTGAGCTAGAGCGCTGCCTGGGAAACTTGACCGTCTCCAGTAGTAGTTTCGGATCCTGCCGACTGATATATATATATATATATATATATATATATGTCGTGCCGAATATGTAAAACTTGCGACAAGCGAAAATTTGTGTATGCAATAATTTCGCAAAAATCATTCTGAACCAAACGAAAAAAATATATATTTCATTGTGTTGGTTTAATATTAAATTATTGTAAACGTATCTAAAACATATTTAGTCGGATTAGGCTAAAATAAATTGCGCTTGTTATAATAAAGTTAGGTAAGTTTCCTAAGATTCTTTTGGTACAAAATTATAAATTTTTACATTAACATTAATGAAAAAAAATCTTTAAACCTGTAAGAGAATATTTTAGAAAGGGCTTAATTTTAAATGAGTTCTTGCTAATTGACCAGTTTTACATATTCGGCACGACATGTATATATATATATATATATATATATATATATATATATATATATATATATATATATATATATATATATATATATATATATATATATATATATATATATATATATATATATATATATATATATATATATATGCAAAAGAACCACTGTGAAAGAGTAGTGAAATTCCAAGTGCTTTCGTGACTACTCACATTGTCAAGGAACTCATAGTTCCTTGACAATGTGAGTAGTCACGAAAGCGCTTGGAATTTCACTGCTGTTTCACAGTGGTTCTTTTGCATATTTTAAAATCACCTGTTTACTGTGATCTTATGTATATATATATATATATATATATATATATATATTATAGGTAGTAGGTTGGTAGACAGCAACCGCCCAGGGAGGTACTACCGTCCTGCCAAGTGAGTGTAAAACGAAAGCCTGTAATTGTTTTACATGATGGTAGGATTGCTGGTGTCCTTTTTTCTGTCTCATGAACATGCAAGATTTCAGGTACGTCTTGCTACTTCTACTTACACTTAGGTCACACTACACATACATGTACAAGCACATATATACACACCCCTCTGGGTTTTCTTCTATTTTCTTTCTAGTTCTTATTCTTGTTTATTTCCTCTTATCTCCATGGGGAAGTGGAACAGAATTCTTCCTCCGTAAGCCATGCGTGTTGTAAGAGGCAACTAAAATGCCGGGAGCAAGGGGCTAGTAACCTCTTCTCCTGTATATATTACTAAATGTAAAAGGAGAAACTTTCGTTTTTCCTTTTGGGCCACCCCGCCTCGGTGGGATACGGCCGGTGTGTTGAAAGAAAGAAAGATATATATATATATATATATATATATATATATATATATATATATATATATATATATATATATGTATATATAGTATAGATTATATATGTATATATTGTACACACGCACAATTATATGTCAAGTTACTTTAGCCAAACTGTTTCAGTTAGATTAAAACGTTCAGAACTTATCGTCATAAACTTATCAATAACGTATGCAAATCCCCCTCAGTAAATAGCCGTAGTAAATCACATTTGCACACTACAAAACCATTGCAACTGTGGCCCTTCACAAAGCCTATTCTTCGCCTCGGCTCGTTAAGGGATAATCACTCTAATTAATACAAGGGAATCATTGAGTCCGACGCGCGAGGCTTGTTAACCAGAGATGCCTCAGTGCACAGCATGACGACTATTGTTTGTGTCGCTGCACTGGTCTGTGTACCACTACCCGTCTGTGTACCACTCTACCCGTCTGTGTACTACTCTACCCGTCTGTGTACCACTCTACCCGTCTGTGTACCACTCTACCCGTCTGTGTACCACTCTACCTGTCTGTGTAACACTCCACCAGTCTGTGTACCACTCTACCCGTCTGTGTACCACTCTTCCCGTCTGTGCACCGCTCTACCCGTCTGTGTACCACTCCACCAGTCTGTGTACCGCTCTATCCGTCTGTATAGCACTCAACCTGTCTGTTTACCTTTCCACCTCTTTGTGTAACACTCCACCTGTCTGTGTACCTCTTCTCCCGTCTCTGTACCTCTCCACTCGTCTGTGTACCTCTCCACTGTGCTTACCACTCAACCCGTCTCTGTACCAGTACCCCCTTCTGTATACCACTCTACCCGTCTGTGTACCTTTCCACCTATCTGTGTATCACTTCATCTGTCTGTGTACCACTCCACTCGTTTGTGTAACACTCCACCAGTCTGTGTACCATTCCAGCCTTCTGTGTACCATTCGACCAGTGTCGTGTGTCGCCTCTAGGTCCCTCCTCCTCCCTTCTCCATCAACCACCCTCTCCTGTCACCATAATTCAGACCTGCTCTGAACATTTCTATAGTATCTCTTTTGTCTCTGCAGTTGACCCTTCTGCTGCCCCTTTCACAGCAGCGGGATAATTGATGCGGCCTTCTGCAACGCTGGATGCTGCTGACGCTGATCTGAGGGAGAGAAGGGGAGAGTTGCGAAGTCGATGATTTGTTGCTGAGAATCGACCTGGAGTCTGCTCTCTTACAGATAGTTTTTTTTTTTCAGTAGAGACGAACACTGACGGAGTGGGAAGTAAGAAAAACAATATCATATTTTAGAGTATTTTTCTTTTTACACTGCATGAACGTATTGACAGGCTGGTAGGTCAGTGGTGCAGCAGTGGATCTGCTACGTTCCGAGGACGACGGTTCGAGTCCCCGTCCATTCTTCTGTGTATTAATATAAACAAGATTTGTTCTCTGGAAACAAAGAGGAAGAGCATTAAATGCAGCTTGTTCTTATAATAATTAAAGGATATATCATATGTAAGCGAAGTAAACACTGGTTACTGCAGAGACAAGAAGCAATTCCTTTGATTTTCACTACTACCATTGAGGGCAGCTTCCCCCTCACATACACACAATGTTGCTGCTGCTGCTGCTGCTGCTGCTGCTTCTGCTGCTGCTGCTGCTTCTGCTGCTGCTGCTGCTGCTGCTGCTGCTTCTGCTGCTGCTGCTGCTTCTGCTGCTGTTGCTTCTGCTGCTGCTGCTGCTGCTGCTGCTGCTGCTGCTGCTGCTTCTGCTGCTGCTGCTGCTGCTGCTGCTGCTTCTGCTGCTGCTGCTGCTTCTGCTGCTGTTGCTTCTGCTGCTGCTGCTGCTGCTGCTGCTGCTGCTGCTGCTGCTGCTGCTGCTGCTGCTGCTGCTTCTGCTGCTGCTGCTGCTTCTGCTGCTGTTGCTTCTGCTGCTGCTGCTGCTACTGCTGCTGCTGCTGCTGCTGCTGCTGCTGCTGCTGCTGCTGCTGCTGCTGCTGCTGCTACTGCTGCTGCTGCTGCTAATCCTAATGGTAATGCTGCTGCTAATGCTAATACTAATAGTAATACTACTACTGCTGCTAGTATTACTTCTACTACCTGAAAGATGCTTATGGGAGGTCAAAGCACCAGCTACCCGGTCCCAGCGTGTATCAAGGTTTGATCAACCAAACTGTTATCGCTGGTTGCATGAAGTCTAACGTATGAACCACAGCGGTACTGGTCAAGAAATGACATTAGGAACTTATCCAGTTCCCCTATTATTATTATTATTATTATTATTATTATTATTATTATTATTATTATTATTATTATTATTATTATTATACGATGTTGCGTCTGCAAAACTTTCAGTAGATTTTTTCATCATGTATTTTTATATTCATCATGAGGTGCCATAAATCATTCTAATAACTTAATAACAGTATTTCACTGTTGCCGATTTAAACAGTGATGATCTGACTTCCATCTTTCTGCTGCGCTCGGTGGCTCCCAGTTTTCTATTCGCGGTTCATTCGTTACCGTTGTGGTATGTTATAGTTATTAAACTTTTTATTGATAGAGGAGATAAACCAAACTTAACGTAACGTAACCGAACTTAACCTAACGTAACCTAATGTAACGTAACGTAATCTAACGTAACCTGGGCCAGATAGCCAGTGGCTAACGCGACGGTCTGGAGTTTTGAGACTAACGTAACCTAACCGAACGTCACCTAACGTAACGTAACCTAGCCTAAACAACGGAAATCTATTTTTTTAGCATTTTAATCCATTTTTAGGAAATTCACATAGAATTTGAGAAATTGTGTTGCCTTAGACATCACGACGTAGTGACAATTAGGCATTTTTGTACATAGTAAATAAATAGGATTTTCTTTCTTTCTCGCGACAATGACGAGTAGACAGAAGAATAGAAAATATAATTTAAAAATAAGGCAGAGATTAGTCGAAAGTCTTCCTCAGGGGACCAAAAAAAATAATGATGTTCCTTCTACCACAGCAGCTAAAGTAACAGCAGCAGCAGCAGCAGCTGGAGAAGCTGGAGTAACAGAACCGAAGTAGCATCAGCAGTAGCACAGCTGATGCAGCAGTAGCAGCAGCACAACTGAAGCAATGCAACAGCAGCAGCAACTGAACCACAAATAGCAACTGAAGCAGCAGCAGCAGCAGCTGGACTAGCAGTAGCAACTGAAGCAGCAGCAGTTGGAGAAGCTGAAGTAACAAAACAGTAGTAACCGAAGTAGCAGCAGCAGCACAGCTGAAGAAATGCAACAGCACCAACAACCGAAGCAGCAGCAACAACTGAAGCAGCAGCAGCAGCAGCAGCAGCAGCAGCAGCAGCAGCAGCAGCAGCAGCAGAAGCAGCAGCAGCACCAACTGAAGCAGCAGTAGCAGCAGCACCAACTGAAGCAGCACCAACTGAAGCAGCACCAACTGAAGCAGCAGCAGCAGCAGCAGCAGCAGCAGCACCACCAACTGAAGCAGCAGACGATCTCAAGCTACGAAACCTTCATCAGATGGTCGTAAAGACCTCTGACCTCTTCTCTCTGTCTTGCCCATTCGTAGTGACCTCTTAAACCTACTGCTGTATAATATAACGTCTTGACTGCCCGGCAGGGTATGTGCACCGTGAGGTGTGTGTGTGTGTGTGTGTGTGTGTGTGTGTGTGTGTGTGTGTGTGTGTGTGTGTGTGTGTGTGTGTGTGTGTGTGTGTGTGTGTCGTGCCGAATAGGTAAAACTGGTCATTTAGCAAGAACTCGTTTAAAATTAAATCCTTTCTAAGATTTTCTCTTATACGTTTGTAGATATATTTTTCCATTTAAGTTCATTTAAAAATTAATAATTTTGTACCAAAACAAAATTAGAAAACTTTCCTAATTTTATCACAACAATTTAATTTAGCCTAATCCAGCTAAATATATTTTAGATAAGTTTGCAATAATTTAATAATAAACAAACACAATGAAATATAATGTTTTTCGTTAGGTTCAGAATTATTTTTGCGAAATTATTGCATACACAAATTTTCGCTTGTCTTATTCGGCAAGAAGTGCAAGTTTATCCTATTCGGCACGACACACACACACACACACACATATATATATATATATATATATATATATATATATATATATATATATATATATATATATATATATATATATATATATATATATATATATATATATATATATATATATGTGTGTGTGTGTGTGTGTGTGTCGTGCCGAATAGGATAAACTTGCACTTCTTGCCGAATAAGACAAGCGAAAATTTGTGTATGCAATAATTTCGCAAAAATAATTCTGAACCTAACGAAAAACATTATATTTCATTGTGTTTGTTTATTATTAAATTATTGCAAACTTATCTAAAATATATTTAGCTGGATTAGGCTAAATTAAATTGTTGTGATAAAATTAGGAAAGTTTTCTAATTTTGTTTTGGTACAAATATATATATATATGTATATATATATATATATATATGTATATATATTATGCAAGCAAATCATGTATGGGAAACGTTTTAGAAAATGTAGGTTGAGGTCTTCCAGTTTCAGAACTTCAGTTGCAAGAAATTCGACGAATTGAGTTGAAATCGTTGCCATCTGCAGTTCATGAGCTAGAAATGTTAATTTCTGGACGTTTCTTGCAAATTCCCCCTTCTTTCAAGAAATTACATAAAATTACTAAAAAAAAAAACGCGTATTTAACTCCACATAGAAATAAAGAACAGCCGAGGTATACATGATAATGCAGAGGCTGAACAGCACCACGATTAGAAGTTATCTAATTTTTTAATGAGATGGACCGGTAAGCCAGCGGAAGACCTCGATCAGATGACCAAAATCCCCGATATATCTCTGTATTGGACTGATGAAGCCACTGGCTGGCGAAAGGTTTCCAAAAGTGTCTCATTCCACAAGTGTCTCATTCCACAAGTGTCTCATTCCACAAGTGTCCCATTCATCTACCTCTCGGCTTTCTATACCATTCACAAATTTTTTTTTTCCCTGTGCTTGATTACCCACCGGAAGTTGGAATCCGAACAACGTAATGTCAACAAAAATGAAGAAAATTAACAAGTTGCAGAAGCTTTCATTGGGAAAACGATTTGTTTTTGTTTAGAGTTTAATCAAGTTATGCCTTGATAAAAGTCTACAGAACACTGTATTAACAAATTCTAATTTTGTAATCTGGGGTCTTTTATCCTGCGATAATTTGGCTAATTCTGCCGGCAGGAATTTTGTAGTCAAGGGTAATTTTTTTTTTAGGAGTATTATGGAGTTTTCTTTGTATTATACACCGGATGGACGGGATCTGCACGAAATTTGGTCTCCAGTGACGTCTTCAGAATAAACATATGATGTTATGGGGAGGATATTGCACTAAACTATCACCTCACCTGTCACACTAAACTACCACCTCACCTGTCACACTAAACTACCACCTCACCTGTCACACTAAACTACCACCTAACCTGTCACACTAAACTACCACCTCACCTGTCACACTAAACTACCACCTCACCTGTCACACTAAACTACCACCTCACCTGTCACACTAAACTACCACCTCACCTGTCACACTAAACTACCACCTCACCTGTCACACTAAACTACCACCTCACCTGTCACACTAAACTACCACCTAACCTGTCACACTAAACTACCACCTCACCTGTCACACTAAACTACCACCTCACCTGTCACACTAAACTACCACCTCACCTGTCACACTAAACTACCACCTCACCTGTCACACTAAACTACCACCTAACCTGTCACACTAAACTACCACCTAACCTGTCACACTAAACTACCACCTCACCTGTCACACTAAACTACCACCTCACCTGTCACACTAAACTACCACCTCACCTGTCACACTAAACTACCACCTCACCTGTTACACTAAACTACCACCTCACCTGTCACACTAAACTACCACCTCACCTGTCACACTAAACTACCACCTCACCTGTCACACTAAACTACCACCTCACCTGTCACACTAAACTACCACCTCACCTGTCACACTAAACTACCACCTCACCTGTCACACTAAACTACCACCTCACCTGTCACACTAAACTACCACCTCACCTGTCACACTAAACTACCACCTCACCTGTCACACTAAACTACCACCTCACCTGTTACACTAAACTACCACCTCACCTGTCACACTAAACTACCACCTCACCTGTCACACTAAACTACCACCTCACCTGTCACACTAAACTACCACCTCACCTGTCACACTAAACTACCACCTCACCTGTCACAATCAATCATCACACCACCGACACCACTACCTATTATCTTACCATCATGACGGTATTGTGGACGAGGATGGACGGGTGCAGGGGGGGGGAGGGACAAATCGCTCAATTATCCATTCGTTAACGAGAGAATCGACCCATTTGCGTCCTAACGACCCAATTACGAGCGTCCTAACTACCGTGCCAGGCAGTCTTAAGGGAATGGAAACCTTGTGGTCATTGTTCCTCCGCAGACAACAATGGGACTTAATTTTCTAATGGCCCAGTGATCCAACAATCCACCAACCCAACGATCCACCAACCCAACGATCCACCAACCCAACGATCCACCAACCCAACGATCCACCAACCCAACGATCCAACAACCCAGCAACTCCGAGGGAAAAAAACAGAGAGCCACAATCCTGAGGATGGAACAATTTAAACTCAGCCCACATTTTAGCGAGGACACAGACGACTCCACACTGGTTCACATTATTAAATCACAGCTGTGAGGGAGAGAACAGGAAGAAAAACCCTGAAGACAGGTCAGGTGAAGAGGCGAGAAGAGAGGAGAGATCAGACGACAAAACTATCAATCCTCTTTTTTTCCAGCCCTTTCAGACGCTGTTTTATCGTATTTGCTCCGAAACACAAAATATTCTATGTCGTGGATTCCTGTTGATGTTGACCTTGATCGGTACTCTAACAAGTCTAGCTTTTAGAAAGCCTAAATTAAAAGAATAAAAGGCACAATATCGTGACTGGAACAATACACTACCCGCACATAAGAGAAACTTATAACGACGTTTCGGTCCGACTTGGACCCGGTTATTTGTGTAAAGCTTAAATTAGTATTTAAGCTTTCAAATCTTTTCCCATAGAAATGTATCGGTATTTAATACCGATAAGTTGAAAAAAACACATGTGCAGCACTTGGGTGTTGCACATATGTTATTCATCAGTGCGTACAAATATATGGAAGTTCATGACACAGCAGAAAGCTTACGGTTCACATCGAGGCTGTCTGTTGAAAACTGGAATGGCCTGAACACTGATACATTAGCTCCAATACACTATTGCAATATAATTATTCTTTTTTTATGAATGACGACGTGTCGCTTTGCTTACAAACAAAACATTGCCATTTCTAAAAAAAAAAATCCACACTGCAGTAGTGTATTACGAGAAGTACTAACTATAGTCTGGCTACAAGAAAATGAGTGGATAATTACAGTGGAACACAGGTGAGTGTAGCTAGTGTCGATCATTTTAGGTTTCGGGTTCCACTGGAACATTGAATTCTAGCTGGCATCGATCATGTGAGATTTGGGATTTCAGTGGAACAATGAATTATAGTTGACACTGATCATATGAGATTTGGGGTTCCACTTGCACAACGGACTGTAGCTAGTGTCGATCATACGAGTCATGAGGTTCTATTGGAACACTGTACACAAATAACCCGCACATAAAAGAGAGAAGCTTACGACGACGTTTCGGTCCGAATCTTTTGGAACACTGGACTGCTGCTGGCGTCGATCAAGTGAGATTTGAGGTTCAAGTCTAACAATGCCGATAACAAAGTCTTAAGCGTTCTTCCGTGCTACCACAAAATATTATAGGATCTACTAGGGTCTATATTGCTACTGACAAAGCATGCACGTCTCGGTCTTAACGATGTCACGGGATAACACATTAATGTTCCGACGCCTCGCCGCCGACTCTGTGTCCGCCAAATGTAGCGAATCGATGCGAATTTACGACGACTGGGCCAATAATTATTTGGGAATTCCGCTTACGACTTCCTCCGTCTCTCACAGCAGAAGATAAACACACTCTTCTCTGCAATGAGACAAAATTTACATTTTGTGAATGCAGTATAAATGAAATACGTTTTATATTCCCTCGCATTGTATATCCACCAAAAATACACACTTGGTACAGGAACCTTATGCCGACGTTTCGCTCCTTTGCCTTTGTAAAGTCACAAAGAGGGCAAGAAAAGTAGAGAAGGCCTGAAGATAATTTTTTTTTGTGTGTGTGTGCAAGTTTGCACCATATAAAGTCCCCTTAAGTAATTTTTTACGTCGTTATCCTGGCTCCTGTAGTTTTTCTTTCCTATAATGCCGTTAATCTCTGATTTTTTAGTTCCTTCTACAATACAATTTTTATTTCTTTGCAAAGGTTACAATGTGTGATTTATATTTTATAAAATGCTGTTAATTACAAAGAAGACCATTAACAGCAGGTTCATTTCCTCTAGTTTCAAGACTAGTTAAGTTGCGAATCCCTTATATTTTTCCAGTTTCTTGATATGCTCTGACAAATAGGGTTTCTATGTTGGTATATTCACTTAATTGTACTCACCTGATTGTGTTTGCAGGGATCGAGTCACAGCTTCTGGCCTCTCCCTGCTCCATGAGCTTTATCGTATCTCTTCTTATAGCTATGTATAGATGCTGCCTCCACTACATCACTCTCCAGATTGTTTCACTTCCTGGCAACTTTGTGGCTGAAGAAATACTTCCTGACATCCTCGTGATTCATCTGAGTTTTTATCTTCCAGTTGTGTCCCCTTGTTGCTGTGTCCCATCTCTGAATCATCCTCTCCCTGTCCACCTTGTCAATTCCTTTCAGTATGCATGCGTGTGTGTGTGTGGTGTGTGTGTGTGTTTTTGTGTGTGTGTATGTGTGTGTGTTTGTTTATGTATGCATATGGAAAAAAAATCCTTAAGAACGCTCACAAGCAAACTGTTTCCAATCAAGTAATTTTATCTCCTTATAACATCAGCTTTTCAAAGCAAAATTATAACTATCGCTCATGATACTTGTACGAGACGAACCACATGCATGGCAGCCAGGGAGTGGAACCTACAATGAAATCGGTGAGTTCAAGTCGGAAGCGTGCCTTGTATCGCCCTTAGAGACCGGAGGATAGAGCCTTCACCAGCCCATACACAGAATGATCCCCACACGGGGATCATTCGCTTTACATAAAGAAAATAAATCCATGTCTGATTATTTTCTGACTAAACCATGGCCTTGACTACATATTAGTTCACTCCCATTGCTACAAGAGCTGGGTCCTGAGGCGCTGCTGTGCACCCCAGCACACACGCTCCCACGACTCGTGTTTACATGCGAGACAGGACACGGAAGCTAGGAAGCCTCAGACCTGCTTGTAATGCATTAAGGAACGTATTTGTTGGAGAATTTCAATGATCTATGCATTTCCTGGGTCAGGCTCTACCGGGTGAAAATGAGAGACAATATGGAAAAAATACTGTTAAACGGCATTGGGCGGCAATATATTTATAGGATAGGACAGAATACTCCCATAAGGGTAAGATGAGAGTGGGATAGTGGAAGAGAAGTGAGGGAGAGGAATGGCTTGATGAGTGAGGGAAAGAACAGGGGCTAGACCCAGCCGCATAAATAAATAAATAAATGTCCTTATTTCTACAAGTACATGTACAAGGTATACAGGTCTAGCTGACATCACATAGAAAACCGCTTGTTATGGAGAGCATATCGACAAATTAGGTCAGTTTTGTCTCAGGATGCGACCGACACCAGTTGACTAACTCCCAGGTACCCATTTTACTGATGGGGAACATAGACAACCGGTGCAAAGAAACACGCCCAACGTTTCTACCCTCGCCGAGAATCGAACCCGGACAATCGCCGTGTGAAGCGAGAGCTTAGCCACCAAGCCACGGGGCATGGCCTTGGTTGGCCAGAGTTGAAGAGTGCTGCTGGCTGTGCTGACTAGATGCTTGCTATTGTAGAACGTGGTCGCCCTCAGGTAGCAAAGGCTGGGCAGCAGGCAGCACCAGTGCGTCATGCGCTAGGTTTCTCAAATGCTATGGTAGGTAGATGGAAAGGAATATGGTATTGATGGCTAGAAGAGGAAGTCTTTTAAGGTCCACACCTGCAGAGGGCAAGGCAGAATGTATTTATGATCGATGGTACTTCTACATTGGACGTGGAAGTAGCGACCAGCACAATTATCACGGTGAGGAGAGATAAAACTACCTAACCAAATTAATATAGCCTAGCCTGGTTTTGGTAGATAAGACACATAGGCAACATTATTCCGAAACGTTTCGCCTACACAGTAGGCTTCTTCAGTCGAGTACAGAAAGTAGGCAGGAGCAGTAGAGATGTGAAGACGATGTAATCAGTCCATCACCCTTGAAGTCGTAGATTTGAGGTTGTCAGTCCCTCAGCCTGGAGAAGTTCTGTTCCAAAGTCTGGAACTAACTGAAGATCAAGCGACAGTGTTGAGACTTAAATACTGTGGGAAGGAGAGGTGCAGAGTAGTAGTAGTGAGAATGTAGCCACTGGGAGGTCATGTCCCTCTCAGATACTACTACTCTGCACCTTTCCTTCCGACAGTATTTAAGTCTCAACACTGTCGCTTGATCTTCAGTTAGTTCCAGACTTTGGAACAGAACTTCTCCAGGCTGAGGGACTGACAACCTCAAATCTACGACTTCAAGGCTGATGGACTGATTACATCCTGCCTACTTTCTGTACTCGACTGAAGAAGCCTACTGTGTAGGCGAAACGTTTCGGAATAAAGTTGCCTATGTGTCTTATCTACCAACCTGTCGGTATTGTATACCATTTGATAATCACTAGCCTGGTTTTGTTAATCGCAATCCGGTGCCGGACCAGACAGACTGTTAGTGTCGGGATTCAACATCCCCCAAGGAAATAAAAGAATTCTCCAATCTTTCACACAACGTAACAAAACAAATCGTGCAAGAAATTCATTCCACGAAGCGTAGTTTCTATGTTGATCACCTCAGTCATACGCCATCAGTCAGTCAACTGTCACTGTCCACCAGTAGCGCTGCTGTGACTGCATTAATATTGCGGTAATAGTCACTGCAATTTTTTTTATTTTATCTCCCAGAGAGGATTATATTTTTTTCATCATGTATCACTAAGCATAAAATTTTCATGGGCTCCCAGGGTAATCTTAAAAAAAAAAAAAAAAAGGTATTTTGAAAAAATTATGATTTTTATACCGAGGTATTAAATAAGGTGAAAAGAAAAAAAAGTGAAGAGAAGACACGGGTTGCGGAAGAAACTTTTGTTGGTACAACGTTTCGCACGGTGTAGAGCTTTATTAGGTCACCACTTAATAAAGCGCCACACAGAGCGAAACATCATCTCAGTGAAAGTTCCTACAGCAAAGTATTTTTGGTTACAATTCGTGAAATCTGAACTTTTTTTTTTCAACAGAAATTTATATTAAGATCTAACAAAGTTTATTTTTTTTCAATCTCCGATAAGTTTGAATACTGTTGTAATAAACTTCTTCATAATCTATAAGTTTGACACGACCTTACGACCTTCTGACGAAGAAAAAAACTTTAAAAAGTCACATCTACAGAGAGATTTATCTCTCGCCACTGACGAATCCATTGCAATTAATCTCACCCACTAATTTGGTCAGAGGGACAAGCAGGCCTAATTGCACCATTGAAGCCGCTCCTGAGGACGGTAACATATATTATGCTGCAGTTCTATATTTACACACAAGGAGAGATACAGATGTCATAGTAATATCTAGTGCTTCCACATATTAATGTGTAATATCTCAAAATAAACAGTTCTTAAGAGTAAATAATATATATATATATATATCTTAAATTTAAATTCTTCTTACTCCTTTTTTCCTTCCTCTTAATCTCCTTTTATCTTCAAACCTTTTTTATTTTCCTCCTCCACCCTTCTTAATCTCATTCTCTTACCTTTCTTCATCCTCCACCTTTTCGTATTCCTCTTTCTTCGCCACTTCTGCTTCCAACTTTTCTTCACCTTTCCCTGCTGCAGCTTCTTCTTCTCCCTCAATTTCGGTGAAAATTCCCATTCGTTCACCGGACAGCATTAAGGCTGATGCAAACACATTGGTAACTCAGCCGAACGCCGATAGAAACAGCCTGATAGGTACCATGTTCGAGCTTCATATTTCCCCTCGTATCCCACAAGGATTTTTTCCTGTATCTTCCCGGCCTTGTTTATGTGCCAGCTCCCTCTCTCTGTGTTTACAAATGGCAGTTTAGTAAATAGCTCTTGCAGCTGAGGGTCTATTGTTCCCTCTTTTTGTTGTATTCCTCTTATCGTCAGCCTTCGGAAGATCTTGCAGGATTCAACAGCCTCCCGTCGGTCTTAAATATTCATTGCTCTTCAGGCTATCGCAGTATGTTGTTGCAGATTGAGAGATTTCATTTCTATCTTCATTTGTGAGACAAGATTCTTCTCTTCTACCCGACTACCAGTCGTCTGCCGTTGTTTGAAGGAAGACAGGTATTGCAGCTGGAATGTTTGCAATAGTTTGAAGGGTGGCAGGTATTTCAGCCGGAATTTTTGCAGTAGTTTAAAGGGTGGCAGGTATTTCAGTTGCAATGCTTGCGGTTTTTTGAAGGACGGTATGTATCATAAGTGGAATGCCAGCAGATGTTTGAAGGACGGCAGGTATTACAGCCAGAATAGGTGCAGTTCTCTGTGGAATGGCAGGTATTACAGCCAGAATTCTCTGATGAAAGGCAGGTATTGTAGCCGGTATTGTGTGTGTGAATACCGACCAAAGCATTAGCTAAGAACTATAGACCAATAGCTCTGACGTCCCACATCATAAAAATCTTTGAAAGAGTGCTAAGAAGCAGGATTGCAAATCACCTGGATTCCCAAAATCTGCACAATCCAGGGCAACATGGGTTCAGGGCAGGTCGCTCCTGCCTCTCACAACTACTGGATCACTATGATATGGCTTTGGATGTACTGGAAGAAAATCAGAATGCAGATGTAACATACACAGACTTTGCAAAAGCATTTGACAAATGCGATCATGGCGTAATAGCCCATAAAATACGTGCTAAAGGAATAACTGGGAAAGTAAGGAGATCTTCAACTTCCTAACAAATCGAACACAAAGAGTAGTGGTCAACAGAGTTAAATCGGAGGCTGCCATAGTGAAGAGCACTGTTCCACAAAGCACAGTACTCGCCCCCATCTTATTCCTTATCTTCATATCAGACATAGACAGAGATATACATCACAGCACCGTATCATCCTTTGCGGATGATACTAGGATCTGCATGAGGCTGTCATCTGCTGAGGACGCGGTTAACCTCCAAGAAGATATAAACAAAGTTTTCCAGTGGGCAACGGTAAACAATATGATGTTCAATGAGGACAAATTCCAACTACTCCGTTATGGAAAACTGGAGGAGATAATAACTAGAACAGAGTATACTACAGACTCTGGCCATACAATAGAGCGGAAAAATAATGTAGGGGACCTGGGAGTAGTAATGTCTGAGGATCTCACTTTCAAGGATCACAACAGTGCCACGATCACAAGTACAAAGAAAATGATAGGATGGATAATGAGAACGTTCAAAACGAGAGATGCTAAGCCCATGATGATCCTTTTCAAATCACTTGTTCTCTCTAGGCTGGAATACTGCTGTACATTAACATCTCCATACAAAGCAGGTGAAATCGCAGATATAGAGAGTGTACAGAGATCCTTTACTGCACGTATAAGTTCTGTCAAGCACCTGAACTACTGGGAACGCTTGGAAGCACTTGACTTGTACTCGTTGGAACGCAGGAGGGAGAGATATATCATAATCTACACTTGGAAAATCTTGGAAGGAATGGTTCCAAATCTGCGCACAGAAATCACTCCCTACGAAAGTAAAAGACTGGGCAGGCGATGCAAAATGCCCCCAATAAACAGTAGGGGCGCCATTGGTACACGAAGGGAAAACACCATAAGTGTCCGGGGCCCAAGACTGTTCAACAGCCTCCCATCAAGCATTAGGGGAATTGCCAATAAGCCCCTGGCTGCCTTCAAGAGAGAGCTGGACAGATACCTAAAGTCAGTGCCGGATCAGCCGGGCTGTGGCTCGTACGTTGGACTGCGTGCGGCCAGCAGTAACAGCCTAGTTGATCAGGCCCTGATCCATCGGGAGGACTGGTCATGGACCGGGCCACGGGGGCGTTGATCCCCTGAATAACCTCCAGTTAACCTCCAGGTAACTGGAAAAAATATACCACCTTAATTCAGTGTAGAATATATATATATATATATATATATATATATATATATATATATATATATATATATATATATAAATGCCAATGTTTCGCTTTCAAACCAACTAAAAATAAATACTCATAAATTGAGCGATAAAACTTGTAAATCAAACTGAAAGAATTTGTAAACTAAACAGTGAAACTTGTAAATCAAGGAAATAGCCAACCAAGCGAAAAAATGTAAACCAAATGAAACAACTTGTAAACTGAGCAGAACGTTGCTATATATATAAAGTTTGCCACATTGCATTCAAGTGTCTTATTTATTCCGCTGGCAGGTAACAACTGGTGCAGAGGAAACCTCTATTATAAGCTACGTTTCGCTCTTTGTAGAGCTTTTCCAAGTCATCATATTTCACGAAGCTCTCCACAGAGCAAAACGTAGTTTAACTAGTATGGTCGGTCTGATCCGAGTGTCTTTCTGTGATGCAATTATGCTAGTGCCTGGGATGGCCTCGTCTCGACAACACTAGAAGCATCCAAGATGACAGTAATGCCCTTGTCTTTGCTGGTTTCACAGCATCAGTGGAATTAGCAATGTCTTTCGCCTCTCCAAGATTCCCAGCATCTTAGGAATTAGTAATGTCCACATCTCCTGAGAGCTGCCAGCATCATGGGCGTTAGTAATGCTTTTCTCATCTCCTGAGAGCTCCTAGCATCGTCACTGTTAGTAATCTCTCTCTCATCTCACGGGAGTTCACAATATTTTCAGTGGTAATAACGTCCCTCTCATTTCCCAAGAGCTGCCAGCATCACCAGTGTTAGTAATACCCTCTCATCTCTCCAGCACTGCAGCATCTTCATTATTCTCAGCGGCGCTGGTATTGCGGAGCAACGTTATAAATTGTATAACATCTCTTCCCCTTCAGCCGGCTGGAAGCATAGTTGCAGATATTGATGGCCTTAACATTGTTATTGTATTACGGTCTGTGCTCTCGTATCTTCACTGGGCATTCAGGCTTTGTCTGGTGTTTGTTATGTGACGGCGGATAGGAATCTCTCTTTTACTCTGTGTGTGTGTGTGTGTGTGTGTGTGTGTGTGTGTGTGTGTGTGTGTGTGTGTGTGTGTGTGTGTGTGTGTGTGTGTGTGCTTAGAGTTGTACTCACCGATTTGTGTTTGCCGGGGTTTCAGGTATCTTATATTTCCGCATCATGTCTCCTCTTTTCTTCCTATCAGCAAGTTAGGATGTGTCACATACCTCATAGCTTCACTTACATTAGCATGTATGTGAACTTTATTCTACTCCCATATATATATATTTTTTTTTAAAGTATAAATACCAATATCACCGCAGCATATACCCATTTTGTTTAAACATACGTTGTTTACAGATTCTTTTTTCCAGCACATTGCCATCCTTAAACCTTAAGGTAAGTTGAAAGTTGACCAGAGTTGCGTAGGGAATCCCCCCGCTTTTTCAATTTAGTGATCCTCAGGTGGCAATCTTTGGTCAGCGAGGAGGCCTAGGTCACCTAAGCCTCCTCACTGACCAAAGAGAGGCAACTAGGCCTAGATTCCTCTCTTTTTCTAACTTTTGTTTATATACAGTATCTGAATATTTCCAAAGTGGTAACTTTTATTAGGCAAACAATACTCAGATAACTTGCACATCGGAGAGAGAAGCTTATGACAACGTTTCGTTCCGACTTGGTCCATTAACTAGGCACACTAGTTAATAGTCCAACTTGGACTATTAACTAGTAAGTTTCTCTCTATTATGTGCTGGTTATTTGTGTATTGTTCTAGTTACGGTAGTGTGCCTTTTTATTCTTTATTAGGAGAACGTTTCGCCCACTGAGTGGACAGATGAAGCCCATGGTTTCCTCAGTAAGATTACCTAACGTTACACATCTCGCTTAAAAATCTGGACATATGGGCGAGACGACGACTATATAGGATAAAAGAAATGTAGCCAAAGAACCTTCGTCACACATTAAAAAATCTGTATTCCTCTTGTACCCCATTTACACTTTCACCCATTTCTTTTACACGGTTCCTATTCACATTAAATTCCATCACCCATGGATTTCCATGCTTAATATATTGATGTCTCTCTGTTCCTGTGTTTATTTATAAATTATGTATGTGTATCCAGACGTAAATTGTGGAGTTGTGCATTGATTGGATGATAATTATCTGTGTTTGATCTAATGGGGTCGAAGTTTGAGGGAAAATAAATTAAGAAATATTTATTATGCAATCACAGACTGTATATTTGTGTGTGTGTGTGTGTGTGTGTGTGTGTGTGTGTGTGTGTGTGTGTGTGTGTGTGTGTGTGTGTGTGTGTGTGTGTGTGTGTGTGTGAGTGTGTTCCAGTGTCGGGTCATTATAATAATTAGCCACATTATGTGACACTTGTCCTGTTTCCTGGCGAAACTTCCCTAACCTAAATTACTCCAGATGGTTCAGGCATTACCACACAAATCGCATGATTCAGACATCCCCACATACTCCAGATGATTCATACATTTCCAAATGTTCCATGTGATTCAGACATCCTCACATGCTCCATGTGATTCAGACATCCCCACATATTCCAGATGATTTAGACATCCCCACATACTACAGATGATTCATACATTTCCAAATGTTCCATGTGATTCAGACATCCTCACATGCTCCATGTGATTCAGACATCCCCACATATTCCAGATGATTTAGACATCCCCACATACTCCAGATGATTCATACATTTCCAAATGTTCCATGTGATTCAGACATCCTCACATGCTCCATGTGATTCAGACATCCCCACATATTCCAGATGATTTAGACATCCCCACATACTACAGATGATTCATACATTTCCAAATGTTCCATGTGATTCAGACATCCTCACATGCTCCATGTGATTCAGATATCCCCACATATTCCAGATGATTTAGACATCCCCACATACTCCAGATGATTCATACATTTCCAAATGTTCCATGTGATTCAGACATCCTCACATGCTCCATGTGATTCAGACATCCCCACATATTCCAGATGATTTAGACATCCCCACATACTCCAGATGATTCAGACATCCCCACATACTCCAGATGATTCAGACATCCCCACATACTCCAGATGATTCAGATATCCCCACATACTCCAGATGATTTAGACATCCCCACATACTCCAGATGATTCAGACATCCCCACATGCTCCAGATGATTCAGACATCCCCACATATTCCAGATGATTTAGACATCCCCACATACTCCAGATGATTTAGACATCCCCACATACTCCAGATGATTCAGACATCCCCACATACTCCAGAGGATTCAGATATCCCCACATACTCCAGATGATTTAGACATTCCCACATACTCCAGATGATTTAGAAATCCCCACATACTCCGGATGATTCAGGCATCCCCACATACTCCAGATGATTCAGACATCCCCACATACTCCAGATGATTCAGACATTCCCACATACTCCAGATGATTCAGACATCCCCACATACTCCAGATGATTTAGACATCCCCATATACTCCAGACGATTCAGACATCCCCACATACTCCAGATGATTCAGACATCCCCACATACTCCAGATGATTTAGAGATCCCCACATACTCCAGATGATTTAGACATCCCCACATACTCCAAATGATTCAGACATCCCCGCATACTCCAGATGATTTAGACATCCCCACATTCTCCAGATGATTCAGACATCCCCACATACTCCAGATGATTCAGACATCCTTACATACTCCAGATGATTTAGACATCTCCACATACTCCAGATGATTTAGACATCCCCACATACTCCAGATGATTTAGACATCCCCACATACTCCAGATGATTCAGACATCCCCACATACTCCAGATTATTTAGACATCCCCACATACTCCAGATGATTTAGACATCCCCACATACTCCAGATGATTCAGACATCCCCACATACTCCAGATTATTTAGACATCCCCACATACTCCAGATGATTTAGACATCCCCACATACTCCAGATGATTCAGACATCCCCACATACTCCAGATTATTTAGACATCCCCACATACTCCAGATGATTCAGACATCCTCACATACTCCAGATGATTTAGACATCTCCACATACTCCAGATGATTCAGACATCCCCACATACTCCAGATGATTCAGACATCCTCACATACTCCAGATGATTTAGACATCTCCACATACTCCAGATGATTTAGACATCCCCACATACTCCAGATGATTTAGACATCCCCACATACTCCAGATGATTCAGACATCCCCACATACTCCAGATTATTTAGACATCCCCACATACTCCAGATGATTCAGACATCCTCACATACTCCAGATGATTTAGACATCTCCACATACTCCAGATGATTCAGACATCCCCACGTACTCCAGATGATTTAGAGATCCCCACATACTCCAGATGATTTAGACATCCCCACATACTCCAGATGATTTAGACATCCCAACATACTCCAGATGATTTAGACATCCTCACATACTCCAGATGATTTAGACATCTCCACATACTCCAGATGATTTAGACATCCCCACATACTCCAGATGATTTAGACATCCCCACATACTCCAGATGATTCAGACATCCCCACATACTCCAGATTATTTAGACATCCCCACATACTCCAGATGATTCAGACATCCTCACATACTCCAGATGATTTAGACATCCCCACATACCCCAGATGATTCAGACATCCCCACATACTCCAAATGATTCAAACATCCCCACATACTCCAGATGATCCAGACATCCCCACATACTCCAGGTAATTCAGACATCCCCACATACTCTAGGTGATTCAGACATCCCTACATACATCACAGGATTCAGACATCCCCACACAATCCCTCCCTAACATTCTCTACGTATTTCTACCCCCTAGTTTACTGGTCTTCGTCTGTTTACCACATTAATTTCCTTGTGTTACCAAAACCTTTACAACACTGAATTCAAATTTGTAGTTGTCGTTTTGGGGAAAAAAGAAACACATTTAATGATTTAAACTACATAAAATTTCTGGGTCAGGGCATAGTATTTCTCCTCTGCATAGCGTCGTGGGATGCTGGTACCAGTGTTAAGTATGCAAATGTGCTCTTATTTGCTAGTATAAACTGCCGCGGGCGAGGAGTCAGAGGACAAACAAACTGGCTTGTTGTGCAAGGCGACCCACTGAGCGTCTCCTCTGCGCTGCCAACACGCGTTGGTAAACACCAAGCAAGCCTCAGCACCAGCTTTATTTTGAAAACCCCTAAAAAGACTTTTTTTTTTTTGAGGTATTCAAGTATCTGTGGCTGGTGCAGCTGACAGATAACCCTCACTTTGGGGAGGAAAGATTAGACGTCGTTTCAGTTCATTCTGGGTTTAGGGTATTTACTAGAGGCAACGTTTCGTTATGAGTGGTGTCTTAAGATTGATGAAGCCACTCGTGGCGAAACGTTTTGTTTAATAAATGTCTTGAAGTCCTTTTCTTTGCTTGTCGGTATAATCTTGTCGTTTACGACCAATTAACAACAGTTATGACTTGATAATAGTCAAGGACAGATCGAAACGTAGCCTATAATTTCCTCTCCAAGGTGTAAGTTGTCATCTACCTTGGCAAGAGTTTCTTAGGATGGGCAAGGAAGAGAAGTGACTAGTGTTATATTATTGTTATTATTATTATTATTATTATTATAATCAAGGGGAGAGCGCTAAACCCGTAGGATTATACAGCGCCTGGGGGTGATGTGGAAAGCATTCAGGCTTAATTCGGGGAACCGGAGCAGAGATCCAATTCCCTAAATCAAGAGCCCCTCACCAACATCAAAGAATCTTCCCTGAGGGGACTAGTGTTACAGAGGTTTGGCACTGGGTGTAATTTGCTGATTAATGCTATTATATTCATGGGGGAAGCGTTAAACCCGTAAAGGCAATCCAGTACCTGTGGACACACAAATACCCCGCATATAGCAGAGGAGAGAAGCTTATGACGACGCTTCGGTCCGACTTGGACCATTTACAAGCTTGTGAATGGTCCATGACGGTCCGAAATGTCGTCGTAACCTCCATCTGCTATGTACGGGTTATTTGTGTGATGTTCCAGTCAGGGCATTTTTTTTTTTGTTCTGCAATACCTGTGGAATTTAAGGTAAGATGGTTTCGCCCAAGGTGGGAAAAGATAGCTTTAATTCTTTTCGTATCAAAAGCTTATCACCAACAGCGAGGCACCGTCCTTGAAAGTGATAAGTTGATGAAATCTGAAGAGTATTTATGAAGAGAGTGAAGCTCAGGGTGAGACTCGGGGAAGTATTTTCAATTAAAAGTGGGTTTTATGCAGAAATATTTCATGGCATCTTGATGGTCCGGCATCTTCATAGATGGCGCTGTGCAATGATGGCTAGACTGATAAAGGAAGAAGTGGCCTTGAAAGATAAAGAATCTTGCCATGCTCTTGGACGTAAGACCGAAAATAAGGGCAAGTATTATTACACCTGGTGTCCCTAGTCACCTATCGGTCAGCTAGGTTTCTAGGCGTTGGTCGACTGGTGTAGGTGGCAGCCTAGGGGATGGTATATCATGGTTAAGTTAGCATGCTGACTTTGGAGAATACAAGAACTGAACTTATGGTTTATCTCATGGAGAAAGTGGGCTTTATTTGAGACTAGATTTTTGATGCTGTCTGAGGAGGGAGAAGACGCTGGGAGGGAATTGGGTAAAAGTTTGGTAGTAGTGTTGACAAGATGGTGGTGACTGGTAGTGGTAATTGTGGTGATGGAGGGGTTGCAGGGTGCTGGCTATAGTGACGGTAGTGGTAATGACGGTGGTGGTAATGACAGTGATGGTGATAACGGTGATGACTATGGTGACTGGTGGTTGCGTAGGCGGGGTTAGTAGAAACAGTGGTAGTGGTCTCCGGGGGGGGGGTCGGGGAGTTGTGATTATGGTGGTAGTTACAAGGGTGGTTGTGATGGTAGTTATAGGGGAGGTTGTGGTGGTGGTGGTGGTGGTTACACAAGTGGTGGTGGTGGTGGTGGTGGTGGTGGTGGTGGTGGTGGTGTTGGTGACAAGGGGTCGTGCTCTATGACTCCTCTTATTGCCTGCTTGTCAATCTCCATACCCTTTCTCCTGTCTATGACTGGCGGCCGCCAATCTCTCTTAAATAGGATGACCCGAGCCCGTATCTCCTCAGAGACAGATGGCAACACCCTCACATATATAAAGAAGGGAAACGTAAACATTCCTGTAGTTTCTACATAAAATCGTTACCTCTAATACACCCTTACCGCTCGTAGAATCGACTAGTATTAACGAGTGACTTATAAGATCAATGGTCAGAGCGGGAGACTCATAATGGAAAGGTTCCCTGTTCGCTCTCCGAGCAGGACAAGACAACACCTGCTGCCCCTGCTCACCTAGCAGTCAGTTGGTACCTGAGTGTTAGTCGGCTGATATGGGTCGCATCCTGGGGGTCCAGAGTGCACCACAGCTAGCAGCAACAAGCTTCGAAATGACCTGGGGTAGGATGACAGCTCTTAGCTTATGAAGACGAACTTTGAAAATGCCAGAGTTATATAACTTGACCCCTAGTTAAACTTACCTCAAACTTAAGTGGTTAAATTATTTTAATCTGACAATGTGTCAGGTGATCAGCGTCTCAGCTTCGTCTCTCTTCAAGGTAAACCTCAACCGATTTTCATTAATTGGCCTAGACTTAGGTTTAGCTTTGATTTGCTTAGAACTGCTCCTAAATTTCATCTAGATTTTCAAGACAAGAACTTCATTTGAATGGAAATTTACTCATTTAGGAACTGACGCGGATTTTATATAATTGTTTTAAATGCGCATTATTACTGCTAAATTAGGAACTTAATGATTATTAATGATTAATTATGAATTAAGACGAACTATAAACAATTATATCAGTAGTAATACTATTAATAATATAGTATTATTAATATATAATAATATAATGCAATAAGATCACAGTAAACAGGTGATTTCAAAATATGCAAAACAACCACTCTGAAAGAATAGAGAAATTCCAAGCGCTTTCGTGATTACTCACATTATCAAGGAACTATGTTCCTTGATAATGTGAGTAGTCACGAAAGCGCTTGGAATTTCTCTATTCTTTCAGAGTGGTTGTTTTGCATATAATAATATAAAATAATAAATAATATTAATATAATAATAATAATAATAATAATAATAATAATAATAATAATTGCAATTCATGGCATTTTATATAGAAAACGTTTCCTCCTCTAGGTACTTTATCCTTTCTTGAGAGTTAATAAAGTCCCTGGCGGGCGAAAAGTAGTCTCAATAAAATGCCACTGGCATGCACTCTTCTCCTCAACAAAGCAACACTGCCAAAGATTTAGTAGGATAATTATAACATTATACAGTTCACCCACATGTCAGTGACGACCCTGGTATACATCAACAATTTTCTTACGTCTTATTGATATTTTGTTATAGTTGTCAGCATTTACCAAGCTCTTCTTTTCCCAATTTTATGCCCTGCCCCTTCTGTATGTTAAATTATTGCCATCTTTATCCTTTGGTTCATTAATACCAATTTTATTTCCTCGTGACGCCTATTCATTGCAGTAATGACTTGAATTAATTCTTTTGTCGTGGGTCTGCCCATTCCGCGTCCGAATTCAGTTCACAACGGTTGGCCTCAGATTACCGGGTGAGTTGCTTTTATTATGTCAGCTTACTCTCCTCTTCGTTCATTTCAAATCTGGCATTTTCTTTGAGATTTCAGGCCGAGGTACAAAAGGCTGATGCTGAATGGACTGCGCTGGGTAGTGGAGTGAAAGCGCTGGTGCCACGCGAGTGAAGCAATTGCGGGGAGTCGTATTCGTGTGTGGTGCTGCTGATATTTGTGAGGTTTATGCCTCGTTCATGGCAGTAATAGCTGTTTATAGAAAACACACACACACACACACACACACACACACACACACACACACGACCCCTGCAGCCACAATTAGGTGAGTACAATTAGGTGAGTACACACACACACACACACACACACACACACACACTCGCACACGCACACACACACACACACACACACACACACACATTTAGAGACTCACATAAGTTCCAGAGGATTGCAACTAGATTGTCTCCCTGAACTAAAGCATTTAAACTATGAGAGGCAGACCAGGGATGACTTAAAAAACCAAGTAATAGATACTTAAAGGATGCCAAAGAGACAAACTTCTTGAAATGAGAAGACAGGGGCGAGAGTACAGAGAAGAGAGCTAGAAAGACTTGGACCATTTACATGTCACAAAGTTCAGGGCAGCAGAGAAGTAGAATGAGCTGAACGTAATGGTGGAGCAAATTCCACATACACACTCCCTTTTCATTACCTTAAGAGAGATGTTCCACGTCATAGGCAGAATGACAAATAAAACTCCTGACCTCTTAGGCATAACAGTAAAGCAAATAAAGTACCTACCCCGAACTGTAAGATGTCTCTGGTAAATATCTATGATGTCATTCTGTCTTCTGGACACTTCCTAGTGACACTTGAAGCAGCGTGGATGATATTGCAAAGCCCAGTAAAGACAAAGATAAGTCAGAAAACTACAGACCTGTCTTCTTACTTGAAGTCACTGGCAAAGTTATTGAAAAAATTATTTCTAATAGGCTGAACTATTACATGGATTTCAATCACCTCTTCGCTGAAAAGCAGTTTGGTTTTAGGACCCACAGAGGAACCCAACACACCATCAATATCGTCATCGATGCCTGCGTAAATAGGGCAATCTTGCCCTAACTGCGCCTTGGGATGTTCGCAAAGCTTTTGACAGCCTATGGCACGACGGCCTCATATTCAAACTTGCTGACCTTCCAGGTCACAAATGAACCTTTCTCAGACTCATATGTAACCTCCTAACAAGTAGAAGCATCATCCCACCTGTACCTGCAAGACGGCAGTCATTCACACCAACAGCCGGAGTGCCACAGGGTTCGTGCCTTAGCCCTGTTTTCTTCAACATTTATGTAAATGACCTCCCCAATCAGAATACAGCGACACCATCATTACCCAATTTGCTGACGTTGTTATCCATGTAGTATCATCCAATCCTGCCTCTGGAAAGAACAGGCACGAAAGGGTGATAGAAAAAATGAACACGGAATTACGAAAAACAGAGTCAACTGGGAGAAGAAATGGAGAATCACGATCAATATGGACAAGGTGCTCATCAGCATCATAGGATGTTATGCCTCAGCAATTGAAAACAACGAAGGTATCTCCGTCAGAGGTACACCTATCACCATCAGAATCCCAAACAAGATCCTGGGCTAAAAGATCGACAAATTACTCCACTCTACGTCATACGTCACCAAAAAGGTAAACTTAGAAAACGCTCGCCTCAGCCACCAATACAGGTTTAATTATGCCCCCTCCCATATCAAGAAACACCTATGTAAGATGATAAGACTTATGCTTGAAAATCCTTGCGTGATGATGATAAGACCTATGCTTGAATATCCTTGCGTGCCTGTGTCACTAACAACGAAAAGCAACATGCTACAGCTGCAAAGAGTCCAGAACATGTCACTCCGCTTTGTCACAGGCACCAGTCTGAGGGACAGAATCAGAATGAAACATCTTCACATCCAACAAGATATCGAGGCAATGTATGTCAGGTTGAACAAACTAAAGAAGTGACAACTATACGCCATGCAAGAACTCTATATATCATGTGGGGTTCGAACACGTGGATAGGGTAAAGAAATACTCACGTAGGCTGGTAGTACATATATTACGGATAGTGTGGGAAGTGCCAAACAGCCGTGACCTGCCTCCTTGCTCTCACTCGTAAGACTGACTAACCCCAGTACCCATATGTGAGGGGGTGTTTGAAACACTGCTGTGCTCAGCAGCAATATGAATACAGTCAGTGATTCACACAGAGACGGTTGGTAGTGAGTCATCTACTGGTACACTGGTTACTGGTAACTGGTACTACTACTGAGAGCTCGGCGACGCTAACGTATGTCGTCCCGACATACAACTAATACAAACTAGAGATGGCAGGTATACGGCTTGGGCTGATTCTATACAATGTCAAAGTACACAACAATTGAACATTATAACATACATAAGTAGAATATTGGAATGGAAGCTTACGTAACTGAAACTGTAATGCAATACAAGATATAATATAACACAACTCATCGAATGAAACTCATCAAATGAAACTCATCGAATGAAACTCAACATTGAGATTACACAATAGAAGTGATAAAAAAAAATTTTGATCGATCGATCTGTATTCATGTGATCTACGGATTCTGAGGAAGGAATATATACAAAGAAAGAAGTGTTTAACAGAAGCAGATTCGGTGCACTCAAATCTAGACTGTTAACTCTCAGAATTCGGAGAGAACGTGAACACAAAAAAAAAAATTCTTGAATACTGATAAGTTGATACTGTAATTATTCATCTGTACAGGTTATTTACATTTAACCCCAACTCTGCTAGGGTAAGATTGACATATGCAGAATGGGTGTCATCTCTGGGAGGATCAAACTCTGTTGCATTGGCTAACTCATGCTGTATTTGAGGCAAATCTGAATTGGAAGTTACAAATGATACTTGAGGATTTCTCAATACCTGTCGTGTACGTAGGGAATAATGACATTCAGGTTGATCGTCTGACTGAGTATCAGAGGAAGAGAGTACAGGATCAGGAGGATTGTCAGAGTCTGTCACATTAGTCTGGGTTGGAACATCATTATCATCACATACAAAGTATTAGGACCCAGTACAAGGGTGCAAACAACCACAGGTAGATGAGGTGGGTGGCTGGTGGTGGTGGTGGTTTGAGTAGAGTGGCGGGTGGTGGTGGGAGTGACTCTCGCTGGCGCTCACTGGCGCGCACTCCACTCACTACCCACGAAGGTGGCTTGATAAGCCACTCTATGCCACAGGGATGGTGAAGACCACTCTTAGCATCCAACTGGGAGCACAAAGCGATATATGAAACAATACTTCAGAGGAACTTGCGTGGCTTACTTCTCTCTCTCAGCTGGGTTAGAAGCTGGGTTGGCTGACTGGCTTAACCCACGAGAATGGCTGACTGGAAGACGGGTAATGATGCACACAGCATGAAGGAGCAGGTGGATGACAGGAGACAAGCTGGATAGTAGGCTGAGGCAGGCTGACTAGCATTCACTTCCACAGCCTGGCTTACTGACTGGCTTAATTGCAAAATCCGGGTCAACCCCTCGGAGATTGAAGCAATTAGCACACGAACTAAGCCAGGAAGCTTGAAAAACGGCTGCAACAACAGGCTGGAGGTGGTGAGTGAGGGTAAGCAGCTAGCTACGGTTCACCTTTGACCTGCCGGCTCCCCACAAACAGTCTTCTAACGTCTTGAAATACCCTTAAATCCACGATCCCACCGCTGCCACCATTTATCATGTGGGGTTCGAACATGTGGATAGGGTAAAGAAATACTCACGTAGGCTGGTAGTATGTATATTACGGATAGTGTGGGAAGCGCCAAACAGCCGTGACCTGCCTCCTTGCTCTCACTCGTAAGACTGACTAACCCCAGTACCCATATGTGAGGGGGTGTTTGAAATACTGCTGTGGTCAGCAGCAATATGAATACAGTCAGTGATTCACGCAGAGACGGTTGGTAGTGAGTCATCTACTGGTACACTGGTTACTGGTAACTGGTACTACTACTGAGATATATACCAGACAGAGAAAACCCACCCCAACCACCTACCACCACTAACTACATCAACACACCTCCACATAGGACCCACAGGATGTCCCTTCAACAGATTCCGACGTTTCATTAACAACGAGGACTTCCCAAGACCAACGATTCTGAGAGATCTTCCTGAAGATTTAGAAGAATGAGTACCACCTGAACCAGTCTGTGTTCAAGTCAGATAAAACCATCCTTACTGTGGACACCTTACGTCTAGCCAAGTAACATCTGGAAACCTCTTATGGAAGGACGCTGTCTCAGGAGCAGATCAGCCGACCACCAGCCCCAGCAAGATCCTTGCAACCAACCCCGAACAACTTGCCTCTTGCACCATAAAAGGCAATAGCAAAACTGTACTTGCTGCCACTTCATGGTCATGCATGTATGCAATTTGTATACATGTGTGCCACTGATGGGTGGTGTGATATACCACATTATATGAATATCATGAATAACATAATACACACACACCTTTATTAATATGCATTATGCACTAAAATGGTTGAGCCACTTACCTTTATTGCCCCCTCTCCTCACCCCCACTTACCTCTTTTCCACATTCCACCCTACCTATCATTCTTCCTCCCCGAACTTACCAAGCTTCTGGTTAAAGAGTCTCGAGTCTCCACTTTTCTCCAATCCTCAGCTTTGCCCATCTCAGCCTCACACTCCCCTCAGCTACTCTCTCCCTTCCAGTACCCTTCATATAACTTCATTTTTACTGTGTATGGAATATGCAGTCCGGAGAGAGGGTAATTCTCAAGAAATAGCAACTCCAACTCTGCTGGAAGAAAACTCAATAAGCTTTCATAGATGCTGAATCTTTAATGGAATGCTTAACGACGAAGGCAAATGGCGGAAAGCCCACAGGGCAGTAAATACGCTTGTAAAGAGGAACTTCAGGGAGGTGTTTGACCTGCTGAATAGGCTTCTTCAATCAATATAGAGGAATATACAACAAGTCAATTGATACAAGGGTTGCCGGTGAGTGGCAGGGTCATTGATGTCACTGTGTGGGTGAATTGCGAGGCAGAAACACTGCAGGAGGCCTACCGATCCTTCCGATGACTTGTAAGATGAGTTGTGCTACACTACAGTCTTGGCACAACTGTCAACTTCTTGATTCTGATGACTTAAACACAGGTGCAACATCTGGGTATATTTTTATTTTGTAAATCAGTTAAACACATTCGCCACTTCCCTCCCCTCCTTCCTTCCTTCCTTCCTTCCTTCCTTCCCTCCTCCACTTCCCTCCTCTCCTTCCTTCCTTCCCTCTACCACCTCCCTTCTCTCCTTCCTTATTTCCCTCCTCCACCCCTTCCCCTTCTTCCTTCCTTCCCTCTTCCACCTCCTTCCCCTCCTTCCTTCCCTCCTCCACCTCCTTCCCTTCCTTTCTTTCCTCCTCCACCTTCCTCTCCTCCTTTCTTTCCTCCATCACCTCTCTCCGCCCTCCTTCCTTCCTTCCTTCCATCTACCCTCCTCTCCTTCCTCCTCTCCTTTCTGTCTTCTTCCATCCTACCATTCTCTCCTCTGTCATCATCCCTCTCTCTTCTCCTCCGTTATCGCCCCTCTCTAATCTCCTCCGTTATCATTCCTCTCTTCTCTCCTCCGTTATCATCCCTCTCTTCTCTCCTCCGTTATCGTCCCTCTCTCTTCTCCTCCGTTATCGCCCCTCTCTAATCTCCTCCGTTATCGTCCCTCTCTCTTCTCCTCCGTTATCGCCCCTCTCTAATCTCCTCCGTCATCGTCCCTCTCTCCTCTCCTCCGCTATCGTCCCTCTCTCCTTCTTTATCGTCCCTTTTCCTCTCCTCCGTTATCGCCCCTCCCTCCCTCCCCTCCTTCTCTTACTGTAATGCAGGATAGCGTAGCAGCACATTACTGATATGTGCAATTTTCGTTAAATATATATTAAAACTCTCTCCAATCCTTTTTTCCCCTCTTCCTCTCACCTTTCTCTCTCCCTTTCCCTCCCTCTCTCCCTGCCTACCCCTCTCCCCTCTATATGCCTTCCCTATCCCTCCCCTTCCTATTCCCTTCCTCCTTCCTCTTCATTGATTCCCTTTTTACTCTGTTGTCTGTTCATTAAAACATTCTTTTCTTCCTTCACATTTCGCCCGTCATTCCCTTTACTTCCTTTCCTTATCTCTTCCACGTTCTCACTCTACCTTCCCACCCATTCTCTCTTTTTTTACTCATTGTTTAAAATTTCTCTCCCTCTCCCTTTTATTCTTGCTCCCCTCTTATTCTTCCTGCCCCACCATATCTCTACCCTTCCCCTCCCCATTTTAAGCATCCTCCCCTCCTCCTCTCCCCTACTGCCTCCCCAACATACGTCATGGGGACAATAGGCTTTCAGGGGAGCAATCGAGTGTGGTGATTCAATCCTCCCCGGAGATGATTCGCGAGACACAGCTACGATTTCTCGCAACGGTAGGTGTGGGGAGATTCCTGGGGGGGGGGGTGGTAGGGGAAACGGGGGAGAGAGAGAGAGAGGAGGGGGGCAGGTGTTGTTAAAGGGGGGTGGGAACTGGGTGGTAGGGGGTAGCATGAGGGGATTGTGGAGGGGATGGAGGTAGGGATTAGACAGTGGGAATTCCGTGGGTATGTGAAGGTGTGTGGGAGTGGGAGTTGGGTGGGAGGAATGGGGGTTAGTGAATGGGAGGAGTGGGAGAGAAACTGGGAGGGTGGAGTGAGATGCTAGTGAGTACATGTGTGTATTCACCTACACAGCGTTGCTGGGGGTTGAACCATAGTTCTTATCCAAGCCTCTTTATCCCCCAATAAATGTTTTTTACATATTTCTAACCTTCGGAATTCGATCATTCTCGTATTCGTTCTAAAATGAGTCTGTCTCCACTACGACATTCTCATTCACGTCATTCACATTTCCTAACATACTAAAATAAGAGTAATATATCCTGGTATAATGGGACATTTATGGATCACACTTCAGATTTTAAAACTGTCTTGTTCTTTTTACGTGTATTTCTCTATCCTCCGAGTATCGCTCACGCTTTAGTCATGTCTTCCCTCGTATGACTGCTGTGTTATCCCTGGGATTGCCCTTGTTGTAAAGCTTTGGCGTTTTTCCTCGTTTTATATTTGTTTGATCAAGGGTGGACTCTATGCTGGTGCAGCATACTCTAGGATGACCCTGACACACTGTGTATACAGCCCTATACGCATGTTGAAGTGTCTCATAGCTTATTGTCGATTCTCCAGCGTTGCATTTGTTTTCCAAGTTATTCAACTGATGTTCACCTCCGGTGATATCCTCGGTAGTATGCTTACTCCTAGACCCACTTGTGAGAGGTATGCAGCTTTTTCTGTTAAGCTGCATTCCGTAACATGACTTCACTCACTCTCTTTCCCTCTGTACATGACTCATCTCCTGCTGGGTGTGAATTCCAATAACCACTCGTGTAAATACACTTCCCGTCTATCCAGATCTTTGGATTTTTTTGTCTGTCTTATTCCATTCATAGATATCTCAGTAATTTTATAGTGCCCGCAACCAGGGAAATATATGACCGTTGCATGTCGTCTACGTATATTTGGAACTGTTCTGATACTAGTGGCATATTGGGGAACGGTTGATTAACCTTGGTGCCTCTCCTACTCTCTCTCTCTCCTCTACTCTCCTCTTCTCTCCTCCTCTACTCTCCTCTCTTTCCTCTCAAAATCTTACTATTCTTTCTCGTAGATATTCCTTAAGTCATTGTAGCGTATTTCCTGCTGTCTTAGCACGTTTCTCTAGATTGTTACTTAGCCTCTGGTATGATATATTGTCAAACACCTTGTATTCCATGAACACAATCCACCGATGCACAACCAACTGAACAATGATGGGTATCCCTGCTTCCTCACCACAACCTTCAATGTTGCTTGGGGGAATTATAATTACGTTAACTTTCCTATACAGATGGAGCTAAAATAAGTTGGTGAAAACAAGCTTAGAGAAAACTATGTCTACATGTCTTGCCTTGCCCAGGATCCAACTCGGCAACTTAATCTCTGAACACCAAACTACAAGTGTGTCTATGTGTATATTCACTCATTTGTGGTTGCAGGAGTCAATTCACAGCTCCTGGCCTCGCCTCTTTGCCGATCTCTACCGTGTATGTGTGTGGTATGAATGTGGATATTTTCCCACTAAGGTCTGCGCTTCTAGATCTTCACTCACCTTGTCCGTCCGTTCCTCCTCGTTCCTCAACTATGAGTTCCCCTT
>NC_091316.1:13490869-13513369 GCF_038502225.1 Cherax quadricarinatus
ACCCTCACCTCAACCTCCAACAGGATATCTTCCCCCCCCCCCCCGTCTCTGACACGTTAAAAATTGTTGGAGTAGTAGAGCTCTTGATCCAAGAAATGCAAGCTCCCCTATGGCATGGTTTTTTTTAATTGCTTAATATTTCCAGGGCACTGTATGACCCCTACGGTTTTATTGCTTCCCCTTAAACATAATAATAATGATAAATAGGTATTATTATTATTATTATTATTATTATTATTATTATTATTATTATTATTATTATTACTGTTGTTGCTATTGTTATTATCATTATTATTAGTAGTAGTACTATTAGTGGTATTTTTATTGTTATAATTATTGTTATCGTTATTATTATTATTTGTAGGTCAAAATATCTCATTGTGTTTTGTTTCGTTTCATCTCTTTTATTTTCCTTCGATTCAAAATGTATCGCTCCAGATGTAATCTTTGAAGAAATATTACCGAAGGATGTGTTCCTATTATTCTTGTTTATTTTGTCGCGTAGTCTATTCGTTTCCTCCCTCCTGTGTTCTCTTGCAACCAATCACAACAAACTTCCCTTTCATACCTCGAATCTCATTGGCCAGGAGAGCAAGCTCGTCCTGACGTACTGTTGATGGCGGGGGTTGGAGGGGGAGACTAATAACACAGGGAGGGGGGTGGTAATGATTGGCTGCTAATCCCTGCATTTTGGGGGTGAGGGAGGGGGAGGAGGGTCAGCACTGACCAATGAGAACCTTGGTAAGCTTCTCCCTGGGGCTCGTGATTGGTGGAGATGATTAGCCGGGGAGATTATCTGTGGCGTTTCCTTGGCCAGCCGCAAGCGGCGCGCCATGTGTGAATAGCATGTAAAGGAGGCGTTATTTGCGGTGATATTCTCTATGATTGAGACTATTATAGGGAGGGGAAGTAGTCGATAAGGCGAGGGGAAGCGACGTGGTGGGAAGAGAGAGAGAGAAACAGACAGACAGACAGACAGACAGCAGACAGACATACAGACAGGAAATATAGCAGGAGGATGAGGAGGAGGAAACTTAGAAATAGATAAGGAAAACACAAATAGAGTGGACATATAGATAAGAAGAGGATGGTGGCAAAATAATGAAACGAAAAGAGATGCTGAAAATATCTAAGTAAGCAAGAGGTGAAGCCGAAATTTCAAGGAAGATCGAGAGAGAGAGAGAGAGAGAGAGAGAGAGAGAGAGAGAGAGAGAGAGAGAGAGAGAGAGAGAGAGAGAGAGAGAGAGAGAGAGAGAGAGAGAGAGAGAATAAAATTTCACCCCGTTTAGCCAGCAGTAAGAGTCTGGTTAATCAGGCCCTGAGCCACCGCGAGGCCTGGTCATGGACCGGGCAGCGGGGGCGTTGACCCCCTGGAACACCCTCCAGGTAGGACTAGGAAAGATATGAAGAAAACTAAATATAAGAGAAATAAACGGTCCAAGTCGGACCGAAACGTCGTCGTAAGTTCCTCTCTTCTATGTGAAGGTTATTTGTGTAATAAACGAAATGTACGAAATATATCAGAAGAAATCTGATAAAAATAGAAGAGTAATAACGAAGAAAAGGGAAATAACTGGAAGTGAGAATCCAGAAGACAAGGAAAATTAGGGAATATATAACTGAATTAGTAGGAGAATAGAAGAGAGAAGAACAGCGAGAGGTTCCAAGAGAGATAGAGACAGAGACAGATAGAGAAAGACAGAGACAAATTAGATAACAAAGAGAAGTTAAAGGCGTTAAAATAACCAAAAGAGAAAAGATAAATGGGAAGAATAAAAAATAAACATCAAATAAAATGTAAGAATAGAGTCTCAGGCAGAAAAGCATCAAAAGAAAAAAAGATAAGATAAAAGCACAAAACAAAATAATTTACGAACAAAGAGAAAAAAAATAAAAAAGGGAACCGCATAGATGGAAAAATAAAACAATAACAAGAACTGAGTAGCTGAGAGAACAACAATAAACTCAAAATGGGAAGAACAGTGGGAGGTAAGAGAGGGAGAAGAGGGATAATGAGACTAATAATAAACGGAAGGAAAGATGTAAGAGGGAAGAGGAACAAGAAGAAGAGGATTGAAAATCTTAACATCACCAGTCACCAAGCTGGGGACCCCAGCAGACATCACCAGTGGCCAAGCTAGGGACCCCAGCAGACAACACCAGTGACCAAGCTGGGGACCCCAGCAGACAACACCAGTGACCAAGCTGGGGACCGCAGCAGACAACACCAGTGACCAAGCTGGGGACCCCAGCAGACATCACCAGTGGCCAAGCTAGGGACCCCAGCAGACAACACCAGTGGCCAAGCTGGGGATCCCAGCAGACAACACCAGTGACCAAGCTGGAGACCCCAGCAGACAACACTAGTGACCAAGCTGGGGACCCCAGCAGACAACACCAGTGGACAAACTGGGGACCCCAGCAGACAGCAGCAATGGCCAAGCTGGGGACTCCAGCAGACAACACCAGTGACCAAGCTGGGGATCCCAGCAGACAACACCAGTGACCAAGCTGGGGATCCCAGCAGACAACACCAGTGACCAAGCTGGGGATCCCAGCAGACAACACCAGTGACCAAGCTGGGGATCCCAGCAGACAACACCAGTGACCAAGCTGGGGACCCCAGCAGACAACACCAGTGACCAAGCTGGGGACCCCAGCAGACAACACCAATGACCAAGCTGGGGATCCCAGCAGACAACACTAGTGACCAAGCTGGGGATCCCAGCAGACAACACCAGTGACCAAGCTGGGGACCCCAGCAGACAACACTAGTGACCAAGCTGGGGACCCCAGCAGACAACACCAGTGACCAAGCTGGGGATCCCAGCAGACAACACAAGTTACCAAGCTGGGGACCCCAGCAGACAACACCAGTGACCAAGCTGGAGACCCCAGCAGACAACACCAGTGACCAAGCTGGGGACCCCAGCAGACAGCACCAGTGACCAAGCTGGGGACCCCAGCAGACAACACCAGTGACCAAGCTGGGGACCCCAGCAGACAACACCAGTGACCAAGCTGGGGACCCCAGAAGACAACACCAGTGACCAAGCTGGGGACCCCAGCAGACAACACCAGTAACCAAGCTGGGGATCCCAGCAGACAATACCAGTGACCAAGCTGGGGACCCCAAAAGACTACACCGGTGACCTAGGTGAGGTACTCCAGCAAACAACACCAGTTGCCAAGCTGAGGACCCCAGCATACAACACCAGTGACCAAGCTGGGGACCCCAGCAGAGAGCACCAGTGACCAAACTGAGCTCCCCTCCAGACAACACCAGTGACCAAAGTGGGGACAGCAGCAGACAACACCAGTGACCAGGCTGGGGACCCCAGCAGACAACACCTGTGACGAAGCTGGGGACCCCAGGAGACAACACCAGTGACCTAGCTGGGGACCCCAGCACACAACACAAGGGGGAGCCATGCCAGTGGTGCCAGTACACAACACAAGGGGGAGCCATGCCAGTGGTGCCAGTACACAACACAAGGGGGAGCCATGCCAGTGGTGCCAGTACACAACACAAGGGGGAGCCATGCCAGTGGTGCCAGTACACAACACAAGGGGGAGCCATGGCAGTGGTGACAACACACAATAAAAAGGGGAGACATGACAGCTGTACCAGCACACAACGCAAGGAAGAGCCGTGGCAGTGGTGCCAGCACACAACACTAGGGGGAGCCATGGCAGTGATCCCAGCACACAGCACAAGAAGGAGCCATGCCAGTGGTCCTAGCACAGAACACAAGGGGGGAGCCATGGCAGTGGTGCAGCACACAACACTAGGGGGAGCCATGGCAGTGATCCCAGCACACAACACATGGGGAAACCATGCCAGTGGTGCAGCACACAACACAAGGGGAAGCCATGCCAGTGGTCCCAGCACACAACACAACGGGGAGCCATGCCAGTGGTGCAGCACACAACACAAGGGGGAGCCCTGCCAGTGGTCCCAGCACACAACACAAGGGGGAGCCATGCCAGTGGTCCCAGCACACAACACAGGGGGAAGCCATGCCAGTGGTGCAGCACACAACACAAGGGGGAGCCCTGCCAGTGGTCCCAGCACACAACACAAGGGGGAGCCATGTCAGTAGTGCCACCACACAACACAAGGGGATGCCATGTCAGTGGTGCCACCACACAACACATGGGGGGCGGGCATGGTAGTGGTCATTCCAGCTGCGAAACACAACTTTCTCTCAGTTAAAAGTATTGCGACGAGACGCGCTATATACCACCCACAAACTTTTGATTAAATTCCTAAAATGTTGAGCGGAAAAACGGGAAAGCAGAAAAGTGCATTTATGTACATACAGGTGCATGTGTACTCCAGGGATGGCAGGCCCCTGGAGTTGACATGCAGGTGCATGTATACTCCAGGGATGGCAGGTCCATGGAGTACACATACAGGTTAATGTGTTCTCCAGGGATGGCACGCCCCTTTAACCCCTCAGTAAATTGTGGTGACACACACACACACACACACACACACACACACACACACACACACACACACAGGCTGCTAAGCGAGCTAGATATCTCAAATGGGGCCGGATAACATCTCTCCATGGGTCCTGAGAGAGGGAGCAGAGGCGCTATGTGTACCACTAACAACAATCTTCAACACAGCTCTCGAGACAGGGTGACTACCTGAGGTATGGAAAACAGCAGACGTAGTCCCAGTTTTTAAAAAAAGTAGAGAAACACGAAACATTAAACTACAGACCAGTGTCACTGACATGTATAGTATGCAGTCATGGAGAAGATTATCAGGAAAAAAGTGGTGGAGCACCATGAAAGAAATGCGCTTATCAACGACAACCAGCACGGTGTTAGGGACGGGAAATCCTGTATCACAATCCTACTGGAGTTATGTGACAGAGTGACAGCAGTAAAACAAGTGAGAGAGGGGTGGGTAGATTGCGTTTTCTTGGACTGCAAGAAGGCGTTTGACACAGTTCCACACAAGAGATTAGTGCAAAAGCTGGAGGACCAGGCAAGGATAACAAGAAAGGCACTGCAATGGATCAGGAAATATCTGTCAGAAAGACAACAGCAAGCCATGCCACGTGGCGAGGTGTCAGAGTGGGTGCCTGTGACCAGCGGGGTTCCACAGGGGTCAGTCCTAGGACCGGTGCTGTTTCTGGTGTTTGTGAACAACATGACGGAAGGAATAGACTCAGAAGTGTCCCTGTTTGTAGATGATGTGAAGTTGATGAGAAGAATTCAATCGGACGACGACCAGGCAGAACTACAAAGGGATCTGAACAGGCTGCAGACCTGGTCCAGCAACTGGCTTCTAGAGTTCAACCTCACCAAGTGAAGATTGGGGAAAGGCAAAGAAGACCGCAGACGGAGTACAGTCTAGGGGGCCAGAGACTACAAACCTCACTCAAGGAAATTGATCTTGGGGTGAGTATAACACCGGGCACATCTGAGGCGCACATCAACCAAATAGCTGCTGCAGCATATGGGTGCCTAGCAAACCTGAGACTAGCATTCTTACATCTCAACTAGGTATCGTTCAGGACCTTTTACACCGTGTATATCAGGCCTATATTGGAGTATGCAGCACTAGTTTGGAACCCACACCTAGCCAAGCACATAAGGAAATTAGAGAAAGTGCAAAGCTTTGCAATAAGACTAGTCTCGGAGCTGAGGGGTATGTCCTACGAGGAGAGGTTTATGGAAATCAGTCAGTGGTTACCTGCGGTCCTACCTGCCTAAGCTCTTGGGAGTTAGCGTGGGCTGTTACCAAGCACCATGGCTTGTTGTAGTGTTTTAGAATCTCAGGTTCAAGTGTTGAAGAAGGAGATTCTACTTCTTCAGGAGGAAAATAGGAAGCTGAAGCTTCGCATAGATGAGTTTGGGAGCGAGTGTGAGAAGGATTTAGCTGGTAAGGAAGGAATGGTCGCCAGCAGTGATAGTGGCAGCCGCTTTAAGTGGCAAGTGGTTCACAGTTCAGGAAGAAGGAAGATGAGAAGAGTTAATAGAGAAGATGTGAAGGTAGGAAATCAATTCTCTGTTCTCCACGATGAGTGTACTTCAGTGGTTAGTGAGGTTGAAGGTACCACTGATTCCCCTGCTAATCAAGGTAAGAATATTTTAATAGTAGGCGATTCTCAGGTAAGATATATGGACCGTGCATTTTGTAACAGAGACAGAAAGGTCAGACAGAGAGTGTGTCTTCCTGGAGCTGGTGTTGGCGACATAGTCAGCAGGTTGGATAATATTATGGCAGGTAATGGGAACAAGACCATTATCTGTCTTAGTGCTGGTGGTAATGACATTGGGAAGGGCAGGAGAGAGGAGCTGCTGGATAAGTACAGGTCAGCCATAGAAGTAGTTACGTCTAAGGGAGGGATTCCAGTCATATGTAGCATCTTGCCTAGAAAGGGAGTGGGCAATGAATGGATGTCTAGGGCAATTGGTATAAATTGCTGGCTAGACAGGTACTGCAAGGAACTTGCAATCCCATTCATTGATAACTGGGACCTATTCCTTGACAAACGTGATATGTATGCAAGGGATGGGGTTCATCTCTCTGGGGATGGAGTGGTTGCCTTAGCCAATTCAATTGAGAGGGTAATTGATGACTTGTCTAGGAATTTAAACTGATAGATTATAGAGGTATGGGTGTTTGTGGGAAACAATCAGGCTGCAGCATTAGGGTTAAAAACAGCAGTTATTACCGGGATACCTCAGGGATATTTTTAAAAGACAATATTCAAAATAAAGTTGCTAGTAATGGCAAATCAATTGATCAACAAACAAAGAGGGATAGTAGAGGGCAACGAGTGACTAGCTCCCTTAAAGTTTACTATACAAATAGTAGGAGTCTAAGAAATAAGATAGATGAGCTAAGATTACTTGCAAGTGTAGGTAATATAGATATTATTGGTATAACAGAGACCTGGTTCAACCTGAAAGATAGAGAAATGCCTTCTGAATGCAACATACAGGGTTATAAACTATTCCACACTGACAGGGTCAACAGGAAGGGTGGTGGGGTGGCGATGTATGTCAGAGAAAATTTAAATTGTTGTCTTAGACATGATATAAGATTAGAAACATCGAACACAGAATCTGTTTGGCTACAGTTTCTCGAGAGACATGACAAATTAATTTTGGGTGTGATTTATAGGCCCCCAAACCTTGATAGGGAGGGCAGTAAGCTGTTATGGGACTAAATTCATAAGGCATCTAGATATGAAAATGTTGTTATAATGGGAGTTTTTAACTTTAGACAAATAGATTGGAACAATATGACAGGAAATCTTGAGTCTAGTGACTTTCTTGATACGGTTCAGGATTGCTTTTTAGAATAGGTTGTGACAGAACCAACTAGAGGAAACAATCTGCTTGACTTGGTTCTTGCCAACAAAGATTCACTAATTAATAATCTTGAGGTTAATGATGAGCTTGGGGAAAGTGATCACAAATCACTTAGTTTTAATATATCATGGAATTACCCAGAGAATTGCAATCAAATCTCTGTCCCAGATTTTCGCTTGGCCGACTTCATGGGACTGAAAAATTACCTGGGTGGGCTAAATTGGGATGTCCTGACTATGGGTCAGGTAGGTGATCTTGGTTGCCAATATGACGTTTTTCAGAGCATAGTTCTAGCTGCCCAGACAACTTTTGTTCTTAGTAGGGAAATTAGATCTAAGAAAAATGATCCCAAATGGATGAACAATAGATTAAAACATCTCATTGGTCAAAAGAGAGGCATGTATAGGCGTATCAAAAGAGGGGATGGGCAGTTAAGAAATCAATATATTCAATTAAAGAGAGAAATAAAGAAAGGAATAAGAAAAGCAAAAAGGGATTATGAGGCTAAGGTCGCAAGGGATTCAAAGATTAACGCTAAAGGATTCTTTCAGGTATACAGAAGTAAGATTAGGGACAAGATTGGCCCACTTAAGAGTAACTCTGGTCAGATCACTGACAGTGATAAGGATATGCGTGAAATTCTAAATACCTACTTCCTCTCAGTTTTCACCCAGGAAAATACTAGCGATATTCCTGAAATAATAGATTATGTAGAACAGGATGATAATAAACTATGTACGATTGCGGTAACTAGTGACATGGTCCTCAGACAAATAGAGAAACTAAAACCTAACAAATCCCCAGGCCCTGATGAACTGTTTGCAAGGGTGTTAAAGGAATGTAAAGAGGAACTTAGCATACCTTTGGCTAATCTTTTTAACATATTACTACAAACTGGCATAGTGCCTGATAAGTGGAAAATGGCAAATGTAATACCTATTTACAAGGCAGGTGACAGGTCCTTGGCTTCGAACTGTAGACCAATAAGCCTTACCTCCATAGTGGGAAAATTTATGGAATTAATAATTGCCGAAGCAATTCGTAGCCATCTTGACAGGCACAGATTGATTAATGAATCTCAACACGGTTTTACAAAGGGGCGTTTCTGTCTTACGAATTTACTAACTTTTTTCACTAAGGTGTTTGAGGAGGTAGATCATGGTAATGAATATGATATTGTGTATATGGACTTCAGTAAGGCTTTCGATAGAGTTCCACACCAGAGGCTATTGAGGAAACTTAAGGCACACGGAACAGGAGGAGAAATTTTTTCCTGGGTAGAGGCATGGCTGACAAATAGACAGCAGAGAGTTTGCATAAATGGGGAGAAATCAGAATGGGGGCACGTCACAAACGGTGTTCCTCAGGGGTCAGTGTTGGGCCCGTTGTTGTTCACAATTTACATAAACGACATAGATGAGGGAATAAATAGCGACATAAGCAAATTTGCTGATGACACCAAAATAGGCCGTCCAATTCATTCTAATGAGGACACTAGAGCACTCCAGGATAATTTGAATAGACGGATGCAATGGTCGGAGAAGTGGCAGATGCAGTTTAATATTGACAAATGCAAAGTTCTAAATGTTGGACAGGTAAATAACCATGCCACATATAAACTAAATAATGTAGATCTTAATGCTACTGATTGCGAAAAAGATTTAGGAGTTCTGGTTAGCAGTAATTTAAAATCAAGACAACTGTGCATTAGTGTTCGCAATAAAGCTAACAGAATTCTTGGCTTTATATCTAGAAGTATAAATAATAGAAGTCCTCGGGTTGTTCTTCAACTCTATATATCCTTGGTTAGGCCTCATTTAGACTATGCTGCTCAGTTCTGGTCACCGTATTACAGAATGGATATAAATGCTCTGGAAAACGTACAGAGGAGGATAACAAAGATGATCCCTTGTATCAGAAATCTTCCCTATGAGGATAGACTGAGGGCCCTGAATCTGCACTCTCTCGAAAGGCGTAGAATTAGGGGGGATATGATCGAGGTGTATAAATGGAAAACAGGAATAAATAAAGGGGATGTAAATAGCGTGCTGAAAATTTCCAGCCAAGACAGGACACGCAGCAATGGTTTCAAGTTGGAAAAATTCAGATTCAGAAAGGATATAGGAAAGCACTGGTTTGGTAACAGAGTTGTGGATGAGTGGAGCAAACTCCCGAGTACAGTTAATCAGGCTAAAACGTTGTGTAGTTTTAAAAATAGGTTAGATAAATACATGAGTGGGTGTGGATGGATGTGAGTTGGACCTGACTAGCTTGTGCTGCTGGGCCTGGTGCAGTGCTCCATCCTTGAGTGGAGATGATCAGACTGGGTGGGTCATTGGGCTAATCCGGGGGGGATGGGTCATTGGTCTAATCCGGGGGGGAACATGGACCTGCTCTGCATGGGTCAGTAGGCCTGTTGCATTGTTCCTTCTTTCTTATGTTCTTATGTTCTTAAATCGACCTGACGACACCGGTGTACAGGAGAGTTAGGGGTGATATTCAAAGTTTATTCTCTATAAGGATTACAATGCTGAGTTTACAGAAATTTGGTTATTGTGTGGTTTACATGTAGTAAAATTGTGATTACAGAGTGTACCACTAGAACGCTTAGCATGGCTAGGCATTTCGGGCAGACTTAGTTTTATTCTTAATTGTAAAATATTACAAATTATGAGGTAAGTTGGTATTATGGCTAAGTGACTAAATACTAGTTTGTGAGTTTAGCAATGTGAATGCTTTTGTTTTGGCACAGTACATAGTTTCAGTATTGGAGTATCACAGGATTCATTATTTTAAGATTGAGATTAATATTTCTGTTTATGGTCAAATGAGTGAGTGAGTGTAAGTGTGAACCACCAGGTGGTATTCGTGTAGTTAGTTGACGGGGTGTATCAGGGAGATAAGATGTTTTCTAATGGTAGTTTTGAAGGTGATGAATGTGTCTGCAGTTCTAGAGTTCTCAGGTAGGGTATTCCAGATTTTAGGGCCTTTGACATACATTGAATTTTTGTAAAGGTTTAGTCGGACACGGGGAATGTCGTAGAGATGTTTGTGTCTGGTGTTATGCCTGTGGGTTCTGTCACAACTATCAAGAAAGCGTTTTAGGTCAAGGTTGATATTATAGTTTAAGGCCCTGTAGATGTAGATTGCACAGTAGTAAGTGTGGATGTACTGAACTGGGAGTAAGTTTAGGTCTATGAAGAGTGGGGGGGGTGTTGCCAGGGATGGGATTTAGTGATTATGTTTACTGCAGCTTTTTGTTGGGTTATTATTGGCTTTAGGTGTGTTGCTGCAGTTGATCCCCAAGCACAAATAGCATAGGTGAGGTATGGATAAATAAGTGAGTGGTATAGTGTGAGAAGGGCATTTTGCGGCACGTAGTATCGTATCTTGGAGAGGATCCCAACCGTTTTGGATACTTTTTTGGTTATATGCTGGATATGGGTGCTGAAATTCAGGTTGTTGTCAAGGTATAAGCCTAGGAATTTGCCCCCATTATTTCTGGTAATTAGAGTGTTGTCAATCTTAATGTTAATTTGTGCATCTCCTGCTCTGCTACCAAACATAATATAGTAGGTTTTGTCAGTGTTAAGCGTAAGTTTATTGGCTGTCATCCAAGTCGATATTTTAATCAGCTCCTCATTCACAATGGTGTTGAGGGTGGCAAGATTAGGGTGAGAGATGACATAAGTCGTGTCATCAGCAAAGAGAATGGGTTTCAGGTGTTGGGATACGTTTGGAAGGTCATTGATGTATACGAGGAAGAGCAGGGGACCAAGGACACTTCCCTGCTGAACTCCAGTATCATGTGGCCGTGTTGTTGATGCTGTGTCTTTAATGGTGACATACTGATACCTATTAGTAATATAAGATTTGAAATAAGCAAGCGCATGGCCTCTTATACCGTAATGATCAAGTTTGTGGAGTAGGATGTCGTGGTCTACTGTGTCAAAAGCTTTTCTTAGGTCAAAAATTCCTAGTGGATATTCCTTATTTTCCAATGCTGTGTAAAGCAGATCTAGCATTTTTATGATTGCATCATTAGTGCTTTTATTTTTCCTGAATCCAAATTGGCAGGGGTTGAGTATGTTTTGAGCCGTTATAAATGAATACAGTCTCCTGTGCACGAGTTTCTCAAAGATTTTGGATAGCAATGGTAAGTTAGATATTGGCCTATAGTTGTTTAAGTCTGTAGGGTCACCACCTTTATGTATTGACAAGGTATCGACAAGGTGGACAGAGATAAGATGTTCTAGAGATGGGACACAGTTGGAAATTGAACACTCAGATGAATCACAAGGATGATAGGAAGTATTTGTTCAGTTACAGAGTTGTCAGGAAGTGGAATAGTCTGGGAAGTGATGTAGTGGAGGCTGAATCCATGCATAGCTTTAAGAAGAGGTATGAAAAAGCTCATGGAGCAGGAAGAGTGACCTAGTAGCGACCAGTGAAGAGGAGTGGCCAGGAGCTGTGACTCGACCCCTGCAACCACAACTAGGTAAGCACAACTAGGCGAGTACACACACACACACATATTAGACACATGATACCCAGGACAGAATAATCAATAAAATGGAATAAATATGACTCAAGAGTTAAAGAGAAAGCAAAAGAAGAGATCTCAGACCTGATGGCAATAACAGAAACTAAATTAAACGTTATGATCAAAACAGCATTTTTCATGTAAAAATGTTGGATGAAGAGAAAGAAGGGTAGAGGGGGGAGGGTAAAGGAATCACAATCTAGATATAAAAAAAAGAATGTTCTGGTGTGGAATCTTCACCTGGTAAGGTACAAAGTAAAGTTTTTGAGCGTACAAAGGCGTGTAGAAAGACTGGTTTGTAGTTGTTGGGGGCTGTCATTAAGCCCAGCTGGCTGGAAGATCAGAGGACGGAGGATCGAGCCTCCCACTGCTCCTGGTGTTGAATGACCAACACGGGTTTAGCATTTCATGTGAACATAATACAGCGAGTGCATTACCTGTTCACCTATTTAGGTGAACAGGTAATGCACTCGCCTTTTTTTACAAATGAGTTAGTTTCCCTGTGCCAGAGAAAGTTTATAGATTCTCTCTCTCTCTCTCTCTCTCTCTCTCTCTCTCTCTCTCTCTCTCTCTCTCTCTCTCTCTCTCTCTCTCTCTCTCAGTTTGACCAGCAGGGTCCAGGGGAGCCCCGTGGAGACAAGTTTCACCAGGCCTTTTATTCCGTGCTTATGTCCTCCTCTTAAACTTGAGTTGCCTTTTGTGTCCCAACAAGAGAGGAGCGGCAGACTTCAGCCGCAGATGTATCGTGCCCAGAAATTGTTCCTACCTTACTTTAGTGGTCATTAATTTCATGATATATCACGCAGTGTGTCAGGCACAGCTCCCAACACATCCTTTTGCTGCTGCTGCTGCTGCTGCTGCTGCAAACTTTTTGAAATGTGTCTTGGTCGCTGCCTCTTTTGACAAATTTCCACTGAGATTCTTCAGGTTATTCACTACGTTATTCAGCAATTCTTCTTCTTCTTCTTCTTCTTCTTCTTCTTCTTCTTCTTATCATCATCTTCTTCTTCTTCTTCTTCTTCTTCTTCTTCTTCTTCTTCTTCTTCTTCTTCGTTTTTCTATTTTTTCTTGTGTTTTTTTCTTTCTCGTTTTTTTTCTTATTGTTCTTTTTTTAATTTTTATTTTTATCTTCTTCTTCTTTCTTCTTCCTTCTTTCAGTTACAGTAACAATCAACTGGCTACACAGTGAACTCAGCAACATAAACATTACAGTAAAGCAATATACTCAGCAGTTTACGGAGGTACATTGGTTGAAGGGGATAAACAAAGCTTATAAGTGTGTTGCTTAAGCAAGTTGTTGTGAGTTATGTACAGTAGACAAGGTTTACATATTTCACTAGAACCTTTGGTAACGTCATTATGAATTAAAATAAACCAAAAAAAGAACATTTATGAGGAAATGATCTAATGAGTTTCTTTTGTTTTTCTCTCATTCAAGAATGTAATTAAACTGGCGAAGTTTGCAGGTGGTTAGAAAAAAAAAAAGTCTACGTCAGCCTCGCCCGAAGCTGCCTGTGATTCTTGTATATTGTTTATATTATTCCTCCGTCGCACCGATGAAGTATTTTCAGTGATTCCAAAAGCAATGTGCCGATAAATTTCCCGTTTGTGGAGGATGCTTCAAGTTCTCCGGAAACTTGTGAATCAATCTCTCTCTCTTTCTCTCCCTCCTTTAAATATGTATGTAATATATACATATTTAAAGGGGTATATATATATATATATATATATATATATATATATATATATATATATATATATATATATATATATATATATATATACATATTTAAAGCGGTGTTGAGCGTCATCTGAACATCTCCTCGCACACTACAGTTGAGGTAAACAAGGCTGGACGTCAACAGGATGCGGGATAAGGGACAGAAGACTCTTTTCCTAAATTTGTTTCAAATGCTACTGCACAGCTATAAATGTTATTTCTTAGACGAAATATCTTTACCAAAGACATTAAATTAGTCTTACTATCACAGTTTTTTCTACATACGTTCCTTCAGCGTCTGCCTGTTCTGACCTCTCTCCTGTTCTGATAGTCTTTTGTTCTGTTGTGTACACTGGAAGCTTTTCGTTGCGTTCTTCGCCTACTTCATTGCTGTTATTTGTTTCTGTGCTTCCTCTTCCTCCTCCTTGAATCTCGTTGCTTGATCCTTTACCATCGTTTTCTTTTGAATGTGGCGTAGGGAAGAGTTTTCGTTAATTTTATTTCAATTTAACGTCATTCAGTATCTCTCAGCTTCTCTGCGGATTCTAAAATATAAATTTTTTGCCCTTATCAATAGCTCGTACTTTCCACTACTGTTTTTTTTTTTTTTGATTAGGAAAAAAACTTACGTGTTGTATCGTATCTTTTTGGGGGATAATAATATATAATTTCTTCTATAATTTTCTACGAGTTTGTCTTTAAATGTGGCTCAGGGAAGTTACCTTTCCAGTGTGATCTTTATTGTATTCTGGTTTCTTGAGCTCACGCCTCGGTTTGAACTGATTTTTGTGTGTGCTATAGTGAGAATATAAAGGTAATGATTTCTGGTATATGTGGGGAGGTTTCTGCTTAAATTTGTTTGCACAGTTTGCTTCATTTAAGGTAAATAAAAGGTATAGTCTCGCTTGTGTGTCACTCCTCTTCTCATTGATGTGTGACCTTGGGTTTTGTGCATTGTCATTCTTGCTGGGTGTATTCATCTCTCGTGTTGGGTATATTGGCCTCTCATGTTGCGTGTATTGGTCTCCCGTGCTGCGTGTATGGATCACCCGTGCTGGGTGTATTGGTCTCTCATGTTGAGTGTATTGGTCACCCATGTTGGGTGTATTGGTCACCCATGTTAGGTGTATTGGTCACCCGTGTTGGGTGTATTGGTCACCCGTGTTGGGTGTATTGGTCTCCCGTGTTGGGTGTATTGATCACCCATGTTGGGTGTATTGGTCACCCGTGTTGGGTGTATTGGTCTCTCGTGTTGGGCGTATTGGTCACCCATGTTGGGTGTATTGGTCACCCGTGTTGGGTGTATTGGTCTCTCGTGTTGGGAGTATTGGTCACCCGTGTTGGGTGTATTGGTCACCAATGTTGGGTGTATTGGTCACCCGTGTTGGGTGTATTGGTCACCAATGTTGGGTGTATTGGTCACCCGTGTTGGGTGTATTGGTCACCAATGTTGGGTGTATTGGTCACCAATGTTGGGTGTATTGGTCACCCGTGTTGGGTGTATTGGTCACCAATGTTGGGTGTATTGGTCACCCGTGTTGGGTGTATTGGTCACCAATGTTGGGTGTATTGGTCACCCGTGTTGGGTGTATTGGTCACCAATGTTGGGTGTATTGGTCACCCGTGTTGGGTGTATTGGTCACCAATGTTGGGTGTATTGGTCACCCGTGTTGGGTGTATTGGTCACCCATGTTGGGTGTATTGGTCACTCGTGTTGGTGTATTGGTCTCTCGTGTTGGGTGTATTGGTCACCCGTGTTGGGTGTATTGGTCACCCATGTTGGGTGTATTGGTCACCCATGCTGAGTGTATTGGTCACCCATGCTGGGTGTATTGGTCTCTCGTGCTGGGTGTATTGGTCACCCATGTTAGGTGTATTGGTCTCTCGTGTTGGGTGTATTGGTCTCTCGTGTTGGGCGTATTGGTCTCTCGTGTTGGGTGTATTGGTCACCCGTGTTGGGCGTATTGGTCTCTCGTGCTGGGTGTATTAGTCACCCGTGTTAGGTGTATTGGTCACCCATGTTGGGTGTATTAGTCACCCGTGTTAGGTGTATTGGTCACCCATGTTGGGTGTATTGGTCTCTCGTGTTGGGTGTATTGGTCTCTCGTGTTGGGTGTATTGGTCTGTCGTGTTGGGTGTATTGGTCACCCATGTTGGGTGTATTGGTCTCTCGTGTTGGACGTATTGGTCACTCGTGTTGGGTGTATTGGTCTCTCGTGTTGGGTGTATTGGTCACCCATGTTGGGCGTACTGGTCTCTCGTGTTGAGCGTATTGGTCACTCGTGTTGGGTGTATTGGTCACTCGTGTTGGGTGCATTGGTCACCCATGTTGGGTGTATTGGTCTCTCGTGTTTGGCGTATTGGTCACCCGTGTTGGGTGTATTGGTCACCCATGTTGGGTGTATTGGTCACCCATGTTGGGTGTATTGGTCACCCATGTTGGGTGTATTGGTCACCCGTGTTGGGTGTATTGGTCACCCATATTGGGTGTATTGGTCACCCGTGTTGGGTGTATTGGTCACCCGTGTTGGGTGTATTGGTCACCCGTGTTTGGCGTATTGGTCACCCGTGTTAGGTGTATTGGTCACCCATGTTGGGTGTATTGGTCACCCGTGTTGGGTGTATTGGTCACCCATGTTGGGTGTATTGGTCACCCGTGTTAGGTGTATTGGTCACCCATGTTGGGTGTATTGGTCACCCGTGTTGGGTGTATTGGTCACCCGTGTTGGGTGTATTGGTCACCCGTGTTGGGTGTATTGGTCACCCATATTGGGTGTATTGGTCTTCCGTGTTGGGTGTATTGGTCACCCATATTGGGTGTATTGGTCACCCGTGTTGGGTGTATTTGTCACCCATATTGGGTGTATTGGTCTTCCGTGTTGGGTGCATTTGCAGAATGAACGAAACATAAGCTAAACGTCCATATAGATTTTCTTCTTATATTCTCGCGCTAATAAAGACCAGGACGGGATAAATGCCAATGGATGCAGTCACATCATACAGTGTAGTAACAATGATAAAGCCACACTGCTTGCCTTCCATGGGTTATCCTGGATTATTAGCCTTCCGGGGTTTTTAATTTCAAACTCGCAGTTCTCTTCGCAGTTCCTCTTCGAGTAAAAGTGGTAGCCCTTCCTTTCCTCTTCTCTTCTGCTACGGGTCTTATCCTGTAATCATTTAAACTTTCAGATTCAATTTGAGCCGCCGATTTTCAATAAGCCTCACATGAAAAGAATCAGAACCTCTTCAATAGACGTCATCAGATGTTTGAGATCCTTCTACGCAGCCGATCCCTTTGTCCAAGTCCCTGGACAATTTCCATAATCCCGTTTTCTACGCTTCATCCTACGCTGCATTTTGAATGTAAAGGAGGATGAGAGATTTGAGGTGGGAGAGAGTTGTTTGTGGTGGGAGAGAGTTGTTTGAGGTGGGAGAGAGTTGTTTGAGGTGGGAGAGAGTAGTTTGAGGTGGGAGAGAGTAGTTTGAGGTGGGAGAGAGTAGTTTGAGGAGGGAGAGAGTTGAGGTGGGAGAGAGTTGTTTGAGGTGGGAGAGAGTTGTCTGAGGTGGGAGAGAGTTGTTTGAGGTGGGAGAGAGTAGTTTGAGGAGGGAGAAAGTTGAGGTGGGAGAGAGTTGTTTGAGGTGGGAGAGAGTTGTCTGAGGTGGGAGAGAGTTGTTTGAGGTGGGAGTGTGAGGTTTGAGGTGGGAGAGAGAGGTTTGAGGTAGGACAGAGAGGTTTGAGGTGGGAGAGAGTTGTTTCTGATGGGAGAGTTGTTTGGGATAGGAGATTTGTTTGGGATGGGAGAGAGATTTGGGATAGATGAGAGGTTTGGGATGGAAGAGAAGTGTCTGGGATGAGGAAAAAAGGATGGAATGGAAAATAGGGCTAGGACTGGAAAGAGTGTATTGGTCTGGGATGGGAAAGAATGTTGGAATGAGGAAGAGGGTTGGGATGGATGAGAGGTTTGGCATGGATAAAAGAGATGTGATAGATGAGGCATTTGAGACGGAAGAAGGAGTTGGGATGGGAGAGAGAAGTTCAGGGTGGAAGAAAGATTGAGGATGAGAACAATGAGTCAAAACAGAAAGTGAGGAAGAGGTGGAAGGGGTGGAAGGAGGGGAGGGAGACGGGGTTGAAGCAGGGGAGGGGGAGAAAATTCAGTACATTATAAGGAACCATCAGAAGCTCCTGAGCTCAGTTACCAGCTCCAAAAGAGCTCCAAAAATGAGCATGATCAAGCATGGCGAGAGCGTGCATCACGGTTACACCAGCAAGGAGGACTAGAGGAAAATATACAGTAAGGAGCAGACCTCTCTCTCTCTCTCTTTCTCTCTCTCTCTCTCTCTCTCTCTCTCTCTCTCTCTCTCTCTCTCTCTCTCTCTCTCTCTCTCTCTCTCTCTCTCTCCCGCTCTCTCCGTGAAAGTCTTCAGCATAAAACGAAATCATCCATCTGACTTACGTGCCCAAGAGCGCAACCTGAGCATGAAACGATATGAATCAAGACGCCGCGGGACGTTCTTCACTGAGCATCTGACATAACTCTAACTCTCGTCTGGGAGCAGACAACAGAAAAATAAAAAAAAAAACCGTAAAGCACGAGAAGATGTGGCCTATACACACGAAGGACTTACAACTAAGTGTGAAGTTTTTAAAAGTTGGTGCATTAATTCTCATTTCTAACCTCTGGAGACGGGAACACATTTCGTGGCACTTTTGTCACCTTATTTACGGGCCACCTTGCCTTTGATGCAACTTAAATTAGCCTCTTTAAATACGTCCTCTGATCCCCTTAATTTCCGGAAAAAATTAGCGTGTGGATGTAATAGCATCTTCCGGATCTCTGGGAAAAGTGAAAAAGTTCAAATCCCTTACGCGCACACAAGTGGAGCCTAAACGAGAGGAGTTTAAACGAATCTGAATTGTTCGTGAGGGACGCGTATGAATTCAAATTGTTCCCGAGGGACGTGTATGAATTCGGATTGTTCGTGAGGGACGCACGTGAATTCGGATTGTTCGTGAGGGACGCATATGAATTTGAATTGTTCGTGAGAGAAGTGAATTCGTATTGTTTGAGGCACTGAATCTCATTAGTGGAGGCGCTCCACGGAGCGTCGCTACGTGAGAAGCAGCTGGAAAAGATGCGGAAGGAATATTTTATACTGGTGAGACAGAGACAATGAGAAATAAATTAATAAGAAGTAGGAGAAAAAGTGGCTGGTTAAAATGTTTACCCCAGGGGATTTTATCTGGCAATGGCGCACTTACCTTGAGTGAACGCAACGTCTTATGGAAAGTAAGCTTTTCTTATCGGGCCTCTGAGTTGATCCACCATCGCTCCACTCTTCTCTATCCATGGCTACTGCAGTATTCAAAATGTACCTCACATGCAATTTATCTTTTATTTAATGACAAGATAATCTTCATAGTTTTGCAGAATATTAACCAGAGCAAACTGTTTACACTCTTTATTGAGGATTCTTGCTGCTAGAGAAGGGCTCTTGATCCAAAGAATTGAAGCTATACTTGACTTCCTTTGATCAGTCCTGATCCAATTAAGCGCTGTGTTTCTGTGTGAACAATAGTAATAACAAATGTTTTCATTCTTCAGCAATATTAATAATGTCCTTATATACATTAAGCTGTGTCTTCGTATACACAGGAAGACAGTCTGCTGTATGTCGGTCTTCTGCTACTTTAATATCTATTGTTCTTTGTTTATATCGACGGTTGGTGGGATAATCGGGGTTATACCCTATCGACTGTATGAGGGTCAATAGTTCTGAATGTAACCTGTTTGCCACTAGTCTAGAATACCTTGATCCTTAATGTAGTGATTTCAGCAAACTCTTGGTGTTGTACATACATCGAGAGACACACATTTCTCGGCGCATATATCCTCAGCGCACGTCTTCGGTGTTTTGCGGGAAGCCAGCGCCTAGATGGCGTGGTTGTCAAGTCAGCTGGTTGAGACGTCACTAGTTTACCTAACGCTGGATATCACTGCTTGGAGTTATATTAGTTAGGCTATATATATTATTAAGTACATTCTGAGCCATTAACCACACAAAAGAATAAATGTTAGAGTGGGTCCAAGAGAGAGAAAAAGACACAAATAGAGACTGGAGACAGAAAAGCAGAGAAATGTTTACAAAAAATTCTTTGGGATGGTTCCACATAGAACGATAAATAAATAAATGAATAAAAAGTTGGACCGACTCAGCTCTGCCCCCTCAGAGAGTCGTACCTGTTTTAGGATGTAAAGGACGCGATTTCCATGTAAACTGTTGCGCCTGTGTGATCAGCGGAGCGTTCTTGGTGGCCGTCAGGACTCCTGTACGACCCTACGTATACCATGTAGCAGCAGGAGGGAAGAGATACATTTGATCTCTCTCTTCCACCTCTCAGTATGACCCTACATGGTCCATGTAGCAGCAGGAGAGAAGAGATACATTTGATCTCTCTCTCTCCCACCTCCCAACATTACTTGCAGCCATCGAATCAACGAACGCTGAGTCAGAATCCGAATCCGTTCACAGGGCCAATTACCTCCAGGGGCAATGTTCAGTATTATCTAGATACTCCCCTACCAATTCTTCCCCTATATTCCTCCCCTCCCCTTTCCTTCTCTCTTCGTTGCAAGTCTGCAACATCGGTGGATTCCCTCGTGAGTACCAGTAAGAGCTTCTGAACAGAAATATTCTTATCTTCGGTATGATAACTTAATCGTCAATCGGCTTCCCATTAATTGAGAAGTGGCCAGCGACACTTGAGTTATTTCCTGACACTTGAATAGATGACAGTGTTAGGCTTCCACGTCAGAAAAGTTTCAGTTTATGCTCGCAATTAGTCATCTTTCTTGATTACTGTACAGAAATGCTGCGACTCGAAAACTTTGTACTCAAATACTGTAATGCGTAAAAGGAACTGAAAAAGGATAGTCAAAGGCTTCAGTGAATCTGCATTATGACATCGTTAATGAGCATGTTGGATTTGTTCGATAAATATCCGGATAGACTGAGGGCAAAAGCTATTGAATCTCACATTCAACAGATGACTAATTAGGAATATGTGGTACAAAATACCGACACACTGTAAGTACAACGACACAAGCAGTATGGAAACCTTCATTAGCAGAGACATTTCGCTTAGTCACCAGGCTTATCAAACTTTATAGACGATATCTGAGAAGGCTTGAGACAAGAAAGACAGAGGTGCAGTTGAACTCAGAGGATGAAGTGACCCAGTAATGTCATATCTTACAGCTGGCCGAGCTGGTGGAAAAGAAATTCAGAGTATTTCATGCTAACTACATTCTGTGTGATTGTGTTTGTAGTTGTAATTAATAGGCTAATTCTAACCACCACCGTTTGTCCGTTTTCTCCTGAGCAAACTTGTTTAGCCTCAGATCATTTAATGAAGTAAATGACATATACAAAGTGATGCTAGTTAAACAAGTATTTTTATGCACTTCTTTGAGTGTGTCCAGGTGCCTGGCTGTCTCACCAACATAAACCATGTCACAGCCAGCGCAAAGAATAGTGCAAAATTCTGGCTTCACCTTCGACTGAGACACAGACGTGGGTTTAGTTATAACTCTGACTTTAGAGCTGTGACGATAGCGACAATGAGATTGCCCTTCTCTTGCCAGAGGATAGCCAAGACTTTAGTTCAGATGCCCATCTAAACTGCAGATATCCCCTCTCCCACTTCAAAGTGCAGGCACTGGACTTCCCACCTCCAGGACTCAAGTCTGTCTAACTAATTTGCCAGAATCCTTTCACAAAAGTTACCGTGCTCACACTCCAATAGCCAGTCAAGTCTTTAAAATCATTTGTCTCCCCTCCTATCTAAAGCGTTCGCACACGCCTGTTGGCTGTCCAAGCCCCTCGCATACAAAACCTCTTTTACCCCCCTCCCTTCAACGTTTCCTAGGAAAACCTATACCGCCTTCCCTCCGCTACAGATTTACATACCCTCCAAGTCATATTTTGCTTCATCCTCTCTAAATTTCAAGGTCATCTCAACAACCCCTCCTCAGCTCTCCTCCTAATCTCAAAGTAACGAATTCTCTACATAATAATATTTACACCACACCTTATATATGATATCTCCACTGCCTCTAGCCTTCTCTTTGTTGTAACATTCACAACTCATTCTTCACACCTATGTAAGAATGTTGGTACCACTATACTCTCATACATTCACCTTTTTGCCCCCTTGGAAAACGTTCTAACTCCACAGACTGCTCAGTGCACCACTCACATTTTTCCCCTCGTCATTCACAAACCCATCTGCTGACACGTCCACTTCCAAATATCTGAACACATTCCCTTCCTCAATACTCTCTCCTTCCAATCTGATATCCAGTCTTTCATTACCTAAATCATTTGTTACCCTTATTACCTTGTTCTTTCCTATTTTCACTTCTAATTTCCTCTCTGTATACCCTCCCAGATTCGTTCACTAACCTTTGCAACTTCAGAATCTCTTAAGAGTACCGTGTCATCGGCAAAAAAGCAACTGTGACAACTCCAATTGTTTATGAGATTCTGCATATTTAAATCCTACATCTGTCCCCAATACACTAGCATTCACTTCTTTTACAACCACCATTTATATTATCATGATCATGATCAAAACTCACTGCTAAACTCACCAGGGTCATACATCGCTGCTACCCCATTTATATGTTAAACAACCATGATGACACAAGTGCACCTAATGTGACATTTTTATTGTGCCAACGTTTCGCTCTCCAGGAGCTTTGTCAAGTCGCTCCTGGAGAGCGAAACGTTGCCACAATAAAAATGTCACATTAGTTGCACTTGTGTCCTTGTACTTTACATACTGTCGGTAATTCTACCAACATTATTACAACCATGATAACATCACTGC
>NC_091316.1:13518369-13525869 GCF_038502225.1 Cherax quadricarinatus
TATTTATGGATTTACGCATCGTAATTCAATGTGCCTTAACAAGATAATTGTTGTAATTATTATTATACATTGTACAATAGGTGGAAGAGATGTAGCCCAGAGCTGATTCCTGTTTATAAGATAATGAATGACTTTGAAACAGGCGAATAATATCCCTTCGTTTTATATAGCAATATTATATTTTTGTTATAATTGAGATCTATGAGAAAATTGTGTGTGTGTGTGTGTGTGTGTGTGTGTGTGTGTGTGTGTGTGTGTGTGTATTTTCCAACCATCTTGCCTTTTACTATTTTATTAGTGAAGAAAATTGTTTATTAAAGTTTACGAGGTGTCACCTGACCCAGCAGCCATCCATCACCCACATGGAATATTGCAGGGAAACATAGCTGGCTGACCTGGCTTCCTGCTGTGTATATATCATGTAGAATAGGCTAACAGAACAGTGTATTAAAATTTTCAGAAATAAATTCTAATATATACCAATAACCCCAGTTAGTTGCCCACTCTCTTAACAGCCGCCCACATACACACAATCAGAAACAGCCCACATCCCTCAACAGTCACCCATACCCCCAAAATGCCCAGCCACTCCACAAAACAGTCATTCACTCCCACTCACTTCATCTGGACACACTACCCAACCTGTGTATCACTGTCACAAACATCCAGTCACCAGCGCCTCACTAACACCACAGCCACCACCACCACCACCACCACCACCACCATCATCGATCACCACCACCACTAACACTACAACGACCACTACCACCACCATTAACACTACAACCACCACCACTACCACCATTACCATCAAGTCTACCGTCAGTACCACTACCACAACTGCCACCATCACTCACAATCGCCATTTCTGCCCCCCCCCAACACGCACACACACTTGTGTGTGGTGGGGGGGAGGGGATGACACTTTCTGGTACTGGTAGTTTCCCAGTGATACTATATTCTTCATATATATCAATTGTCCTTGAATGTGATTTCCCTCAGTTAAAAATTAATGATCAAATAGAGTTTTAATGTTGTGAGGAACATTGTTGGGCGGTGAGGAGGGTCGTACCCACCTGTCTGGCGAGTGTTCTTGATGGTACACCTGTCTGGCGAGTGTTCTTGATGGTACACCTGTCTGGCGAGTGTTCTTGATGGTACACCTGTCTGGCGAGTGCTCTTGATGGTACACTTGTGTGGCAAGTGTTCTTGATGGTACACCTGTGTGGCAAGTGTTCTTGATGGTACACCTGTCTGGCGAGTGCTCTTGATGGTACACTTGTGTGGCAAGTGTTCTTGATGGTACACCTGTCTGGCGAGTGTTCTTGATGGTACACCTGTCTGGCGAGTGTTCTTGATGGTACACCTGTCTGGCGAGTGTTCTTGATGGTACACCTGTCTGGCAAATGTTCTTGATGGTACACTTGTGTGGCAAGTGTACTTGATGGTACACCAGTGTGGCAAGTGTACTTGATGGTACACCAGTGTGGCAAGTGTTCTTGATGGTACACCTGTGTGGCAAGTGTTCTTGATAGTACACCAGTGTGGCAAGTGTTCTTGATTGTAAGTGTTCTTGATGGTGCACCTGTCTGGCGAGTGATCTTGTTGGTACACCTGTGTGGGAAGTGTTCTTGTTGGTACACGTGAGTGGGAAGTGTTCTTGTTAGTGCACCTGTGTGGCAAGTGTTCTTGTTGGTACACCTGTGTGGCAAGTGTTCTTGTTGGTACACCTGTGTGGCAAGTGTTCTTGTTGGTACACCTGTGTGGCAAGTGTTCTTGTTGGTACACCTGTGTGGGAAGTGTTTTTGTTGGTACACATGCGTGGTAAGTGTTCTTGTTAGTGCACCTGTGTGGCAAGTGTTCTTGTTGGTACACCTGTGTGTCAAGTGTTCTTGTTGGTACACCTTTGTGTCAAGTGTTCTTGTTGGTACACCTGTGTGGCAAGTGTTCTTGTTGGTGCACCTGGAGCCAGGACTTAGTCTCTTCTGATGCTCCTTTCTATACCGGATCAAATGTGACTCTCATTCCACAAACACTATTTGATCCATAAAGGTTTAGTATTCACCGCGAAACATAAAAAATGTAAGTCTTTTCACGATCAAGGTTTGATGTCTTTTGTATGTCCTCTCACGGTGACGGCTCGACCTTTTTTGTAGTTTCCTCTCACCTCAGACGCGGCCTTTTCCGCAGTATTCTCTCACGGCAGATTCGGCCTTTTCTGCAGTTTCCTCTCACCTCAGACTCTGCCTCTTCTGTAGGTCCTCTCGAAGCTGTAACTCTTTTGACTGTGCTGCTAATTCCAGGCTTCCTCACAACGAAAGAACAGGGAACTCTAGTAATAATTCTGTCCCTTACTTTCCATCTCCAGTAGACGGGTAGGACTGGAGCAACAATACGTTTCCTCTAGGTAAACGGTCATTTTCACGTATTATTTTTATTAACGGAAGCATTGATCTTTAAGCAACTTGCTTGCTAACCCTTGTGTATTTATTTACATAGTTTTTATTATTCTCATAACTATGGAAGGGGATCCTCCCTTCTTACTTATAGCAGGGGAACAGAAAATTATCTTCCCTGACAGGCCGGACGCTGGAAATTAGGAATATCAGTCTTGAGCAATGTTGTTCCCAGTTGCAGTTTCTTGTTGCAACTTCGCTCAGGGCTTCCCCTCAGCCTGTCATTGTTGCAAGTTTCCACTCGGGAATTCACTTCCGCCAGGCACTGTTGCAAGTACCTCAGGTCCTTCAAGTCCTTCCGATGCCTCGGGTAATTCGATGGATAGACTAGAGAATGGCGAGGTTTCGCCCTTCATTAATACCTAACATTTCCTGTCAGCAAGCGAGCCTCGGAGAAAGGATTTATATGGTTTTTGACTATCACGAAACATTTATAAAACATGAAATCTGAAAAATCCTTTTGGGGACAGTTGCTGGTTGACTGTAAACGATCTTCTTAATCGTGGCTATTAGAGATAGAGAGAGAGAGAGAGGGAGAGAGAGAGAGAGAGAGAGAGAGAGAGAGAGAGAGAGAGAGAGAGAGAGAGAGAGATTAAGACCATGGAACAGTCTAGGTGTTCGTATACTACAAACAACATACATTGGGCAAGCTTCCAGATACGATAAAATGACCCCCGTTTCTTGACTTATAAAAATACACTGAAAAGGAACATCCGTCCTGCAACTGCATCCCTTCAGCAGAAAAGGCAGAGAAACAAGAAGAGGGAAAGAAAAAGGTAGAGGAGACCGAAGAGACTATAAGTTAAAAAGAAACACAATAATCTCTCATTTTTGCGAGCATCCTTGAATATCCCCCTAAAAAGGAGACTGCCATAAATTCTACTAGACGCTTGGAAGGACACATCTGTCTCTCAAGCTTTTAAACACAATAAATTTTCACCAAATGCCATTATCCCAGCTGCCCGGAGACTTATCCTGGCTTTCAGCTTATTAAATTGTCCTTAGAATTCCAAGTTAAGGTTCCGCTAGTGTTTCTGGGCCAGAGAAAAAGAGGAATTAGGTGGAATTTGTAAGATGCAAGTTTTGTTGCATTAAAATTCACGAGGGAGAGTCGTAATTGTGTTTAATATTTATATCGTTCCGAAGAGGTAAAACTTGCGATTTTGGCTTAAATAACAACGCTCTTCTTACCGAATAAGGAAAGCGAAAACTTGTGTATGTAATAATTTCGCAAAAAATCATTCTGAACATAAAGAGAAAAATATATTTCATTGTGTTTGTTTATTAACTTATTGTAAACTTATGTAAAATATATTTAGTTGGATTAGGCTAAATTAAATTATGCTTGTTATAATAAGGTTAGGTAAGTTTCTTAAGGTTCTTTTGGTACAAAATTATTAATTTTTACATTAACATAAATGAAAAAATCTTTAAACGTATAATAGAAAATTTTAGAAAGGACTTAATTTTAAACGAGTTCTTGCTAATTGACCAGTTTTATCTCTATGTATTTTTATATGTATTTTTATTATATTTTATACTCAGTTTTTCTGTTTTTGCTGTGAATTTTTTCACTTTCGTCCCCTACTTACCCCCTAACTCTCTCTCCCTCTTTTTCTCTTTCTCTAGGTCAGGTTAGGTTAGGTAAGGTTCGTCAGGAAACAGGACAAATGTTTCCTGACGCGGGTCTTAGTCAGATGATGACCCGCCTTTGGAGCTTTTGGTCATCTGACCGAGGCCTTCCGCTGGCTTACCGGTCCACCCCTTTAAAAATTATGGTCATTTATAACCATTTGTGAAATTAATGGGATTTTTCTCTAGGTGATTAAGCAACCGTTGGCTTACTGGAATTAAATGCCCCTAGTTAATCCTCCACTGGCTTAAGTGTTATATACCAGTGGTTGAGCAACCAGTGGCTTACCAGTGCTAAAAACCTTTCAGTTCCGCTGATCAGACTTGTTTAAGCCCACATCCCTCATGTTAGGTATAGCGCCCACAGGTTTTGTGCTTCCTCGTATATATAATAATTCTACTTTTCTAAATAATATACAGGTTAACCTGTACAGCACGATGCTACTTACATTCCTGCGTGTTCCATTTGTTACTGCTTGTTTCGTCTGTTCCTCCATGTTTCGTTTGTTCCTGCGTGCTCCGTTTGTTCATTTGTGCGTGTTCCACCTGCAGTTCCTCTAACCTCCAGTTGGATGAGAAAATATACCTCTTAAGTTAAACCTTGGTCTCCTCCTCCCAGTGTTAATTTGACTTCATTTTGGTATTACTAGGCTTGCAGCGATGCTGGGACGGCTTATAGCGGTCTGTTTGTGGCTTATGGCAGTAGTTGGAAGGTCCATGGCAACTTGTTTATGGTTTATGTCAGTAGTTGGAAAGCCTATTGCGATCTTTATGGCTTATGGCAACGGCGATCCATTTATGGTTTGTTTTGACTTATGGAAGGCGATAGCGGTGAATGGATGGATATGGATCTTGGCCCTTGGAAGGCCTATTTTCTTCCCTTGGAAGGTCTGTTTCTGCTTTGGAAGGTCTGTTTCTGCTTTGGAAGGTCTATTTCTTTCCTTGGAGGGGCACTGGCATCTTGTGCAGTGGTATATGAACCGGAAATGATTATGCTCATCATTCAGGCAGGTTTCCATCTCTGCTCCGAGCGTTGAACTTGACTTGAGCTGAGTGTGACAACTGTTCAGTATCCTCTCACTAGTTCCGTTCTCAAGATAGCAACTCATGAAACTCGTGTCAAAAGATTATGAAACTCTCATATAATTCTACGAAAAAAAATGAATGCATTCTTCCGCTGAGATTTAGATGATACATGAAAAAGCCGAAGGAGGGGCAAAAAATAATGTGGATATTACAACCCAAGAATCCAAAGGTCTGTTATCCTGAGTGTAAAGGGAGCAAAATAAACACAGCAGAAAAACTTTTGACTTACATTATCCTTCACCAAGTAAGAACAGAATTATGTACACAGCAGAAAAACTTTTGACTTACATTATCCTTCACCAAGTAAGAACAGAATTATGTACACTGTATACACTATGTACAACAATAGGTATTAGTGCACTCCACGGTAAGCAAGGCAGAATAGAAGCCACTAGAGAGCAGACCATGCTTCAATCAGCTCTAAAATGGGAATGACAAGGGCAGACAGGTGTGTGGTACCCACAACACCTCTGCGATTGCCAAAACCATCTTCTCATTGGCTGGAACCTGGGTACTGATCGAACTACGAGGCCCAATCGTCGACCCTAGTACTGGTTCGCTGGTTGGGGGAGATAGCCTTTCAATGAGGGTGTGTACATGCGCCGAATAAAGGTTACATACTCTTTGCATGCCACAGTGGACAAAGTAGCGTAGGTTGAAAATAATAAACAAAGAAATGCAGCCGTAGGGTTCATATCCTCCTCGGGCCGTAGTCACCCTTTACCCCAACAATAACAGTAACACCAGCTACTTGATTTTGAAGTACTTAAGCTTCCAGATCCATTATCATATAATCTTTCCTCAGATAAAAAAAAATCGAGGGTACCTATCCAAGGTCTCCTTACAGCAAAACGTTGTCCTAAAAAAGTTTTTCTTAGCTCTAAACATTTGTCCCGACAAACCTTGTGTTAGCTCGAAACATTATCCCAAGAGAGCTCGCCTTGTGGCGAAACGTTGTCCCAGTACAGGTATGTTTCGCTACGTGTGTCTTAGACTTCATTACTTTCGACAGTGCATGATTCAGCCTGACATCTCTCCAGTCGTGATCTTATGAAGTGTCTTCTCATTCGCTATCAGCCGTTCTGCCACCCGCTATCAGCTGTTCTCTCACTCGCTATCAGCTGTTCTCTCACACGCTATCTGCTTTTCTCTCACTCGCTATCATCTGTTTTTCCCGTTATCAGCTATTCTCTCACTATCAGCTGTTCTCTCACTCGTAATTACGTCATCTCTAGTTAGTTACCAGTTTCGTAACGGTAATTAACTCTTTAATTACCGAGTCATTATCAAGATGATTGAGAGCAGAACAAGGATACGAGACAGGTTCCCCCAGAGTGAACAACACAACAGGAAGGCTGCCTTCACCTGGTTCCGTTGGCACAAGAATATACCGTTTGTTCGAAAACAGAAGGTTTATGGATGTCTACCTACCCGGAGTCTACCTGGAGGGTATTCCGGGGATCAACGCCCCCGCCCCCCACACACTGGTAGCTTCAATACAGACATTACAAGATTATTCTATTACATTTTGTGATGGTATTCATTACGTGTACCGGGGTTTCTCTCTTGCTCCTCGGATCAAAATCGATGACCTAACTTTAACTACGTGCTGTGTGACCCTTACAGGCTTAGGGCTTCCCCAAGAATATAGTGAGTACTTCTCACAGCCTCTATCTTCATCCTTCCATCCCCATCCTTCCATCCCCATCCTTCCATCTTCATCTTTCCATCCTCATCTTTATTTTTTCATCCCCATATTTTCATTCCCCATACTGTAGTAACCTTGGACGTACACAGGTACGACCTTGTATGTACACACAGGTACGACGTTGGACGTACACACAGGTACGACCTTAGACATACAGGTACGACCTTAGACATACAGGTACGACCTTAGTCGTACACACACAGGCTCGACCTCCAGCACTGAGGGTAACAGCTTTGATGTCTCCTTGAAGCACCTCGTCAAAGACATTTATCCTCGGGTCACCCTTAGAATTCCTTTAATCATTGCTTAGTTAGCTCACGTACGGGGGAAAACAAGAGCTTTATGTTTTTTAAAGAGAGAGAGAGAGAGAGAGAGAGAGAGAGAGAGAGAGAGAGAGAGAGAGAGAGAGAGAGAGAGAGAGAGAGAGAGAGAGAGGGAGGGAGGGAGGGAGGGAGAGAATAAATTAGCTATAGAATGTTTCTAGTAAGGATAATAATTAATAATTATCTCTTTTGAAAGAATTCACAATAAAACGCGTGATTGTAAACATGCGAAAATATCAGTGAAAATAGGAAATTTAACCTGACCGCTTCCATGTGTTTACACATCTTCCTCTGA
>NC_091316.1:13528369-13540869 GCF_038502225.1 Cherax quadricarinatus
AACTGTAGCATAAGCTCACCTCTGGCAAGACAGTCATGGGGTGAATGATAGTGAAAGTTTTTCTTTTTCGGGTCACCTTACCTCGGTGGGAAACGGCCGATGTGTCGATATAAATATATATATATATATATATATATATATATATATATATATATATATATATATATATATATATATATATATATATATATATATATATATATTTGTGTGTATGTGTATGGATATCATGTAAACATAAATTGCAATGTTACACAGTATATTTTCAGGGGTGACAGAGCATGAATGTCTACATCGCTTACGACTTTTTGCAAACCCAGGAGAGGCAAGAGATAAATTCGTTCCCATGACCAGGGCATTAGTGCAGATATCTCTTGATGTATGGAGCTGCCGGCCTCTCTGTCGCCCGACATGTTTATCAATATGCCTCTCCGTATAACGTATCTGGGATATTTAACCCACAGCACGCCCGGGGTATTTGAACCTCGTAGAGTTTGAGACATTTAAACCTCAGTGCGTGTGTGTGTTGACATTTAAAGCTCGGTGCTTGGGACATTTAAGCCTCAGAGAGTTTTGGCGTTAGGGACATTTAAACCTGATTGCCCTTGAGACATTAAACCCTTGATGCTCCTGAGGCTTTTCAGTTATTTCGCAGCGGTCTTGAAACATTCATATCTCATCTCATTTGGGATATTTAAACCTTTGATGGTCTGAAACATTTGAAACCTTAGCTCAACCGGTGCATTTAAGCTCCGGCGACTCTGAGACATTTAAATCTCAGCGCTTCCGGACATTTAAACCTTTACGGCACCTGGAAAATTTAAATCTCTGTGCTAATGAAGCATTTAAAACTCGACACGTGGAAGAGAACATTTAAATTCAGTTTTACAAGTTAGTTTATTTGCTCTCCACTAGTTGCTTATAACCAGGTATCGTGTCTGTCGCTAAGTGAACTGAGGTTCGAGTCTACACTACTCCTTACGCTTACTTAGCTAGAGATCGATGGTGACTGGGAGCTCGTTTGAAGGTATGGTAACGATCTGTATCATCGGGGTGAACGATGCTGTTGGTGTGTCTGTGGTATGGTAGGAGTACCTGTTTATTTTTTATTTTGCTTAGACTGGCGAATTTTATTTGGCATCGTCAATCATTCTGTGAGTGAACGTAGCTTTACTAATTCTGTGAGTGAACTTCACGAACATTTTCATAATAAAGGTTCACGTGTGTCTTATTCGACAAGCTGACACCTAGTTGGGGTTAGTAATTTGTTAATATTTTAATCATAGGGAAGAACTAAACCCGTAGTGGTCTCTCAGCGCTAGGAAATTCACAATGATCTGAGGGACTTTCTTCCGAAACTTCCCATATCTGTTTCACCCTCCACACGTCACACACAATGTTTTCTCTGCTCCTCAGGTGACAGTGGAGAAGGATCATGCAGAGATTACCGTTTCGACTCCACACCTCTGCAACACAATTGTCCTCAAAGATTTGTTTAGTTATACCATGAATTAGGGAAAGATCCTGGACTTCACCTTACGAAACAGACAAAGCAAATGAGATAGTAATTATGGATAAGGTAGATTATAGTGGAAAAATGAGCCTGTTATTAGAAGACAGGGGAATTAATTTGCCCCTTAACCTCCTGTTTGTTTGATCTAAGTCAGGAAAAGGAAGGATAGCTTTATCCCCATGGATCAAGAGTCCTTAACCAGCATTATGGTGCCCAGTCCCTCTATCACAAAAAGAGGACGTTATATAGAACCTGATCTGTGGCAACAACTATATAAAAGTATATGTAAAAATACCATAGTAAAAATAGGAAGCAAAATCTGAACGCTTTCATGTGCTTACACAGATATCCTCTGAAGATATGTGTGTAAACACATGAAAGCGCTCAGGTTTCCTAATTTCACTGTGGTGTTTTTACATATTTGCAAAATTAAATTTGCTTGAAAGATGCTGTACGGAAGCCACGAACGGAGCACACACGCACCGAAAACGGATAAACACTATTATCGTAGGGGTTCTTAGATGGAGATATCGAGGGTTGAAGGTAGACACACTTGTTGGATGGTAACGATATATTGTCAGACTGTGATGATGGGAAATGGAGCCCAGCCTCTGCCTGTCCTAGCCTATGTCAAACGCCGACTGAGAGGGAGGCAGAGGTACGAACGTACACATGCGCATCCCGTGACGTCACACAAACAGTCACAGGCCTAGGGATCTCCTATCTAAAGCACATGGATGATACTGATATGCTATACAACACAGGGATCAGCAACTATGCTGACACTATCATCAAGTTATTCGTTAATCCTCTTAATAAACCTGCTAATAACGTGCTTATCTACATTAGTTACCGCCAGGAGATAGGTCTTGGGGAGGACTTCGTGTATGGCGGATTGTTGATGATCACGTGACGGCCCGAGCACCAGCATTGTTCCTGGCCCCATTGTAACCTGATGAATGCCAAGATATGCCTTCCTTGAAAAAGAGCTGAATAGAAGAATCGTGTCAGCATTATCCTCATCCAGCTGGCTATTGTAGCATGTCTACATGCCAGTCCGGACCGGCTCGGGTAACTCAAGTAGGATTACCAGTTGAATGGATGTTCAGCAGTCAGGAGCTAAGCCTCTTGTGTCGAATTTAATCATCCATCATCATCACAATTATCACAATCATTATAATCATCACCATCAACCCCCCCCTCCCTCCCCGTCACCTGGGGAACTTCTCCAAGACAAGAAAAAACTGATGATAATTAAACACATAAAAATTTTCTTCATTTATTAAATTTCTCCTCTATTAAATAAAGAACAAAAAGGGAACAATACCGTGACTGGAACAATACACAAATAACCCGCTTACGACGACGTTGTGGTCCGGCTTGTTCCCGTTTTCTGTCACAAATGTAAACAACGTTTGACACGAGCGGTCGAGACCATACGTCACGTGGGTTTGTCTTTCTGACATAAACCGAGACTTTCAATAGCCTATGTCTTTATTATAACGACGTTTTGCTCAAGGAAAGCTTAATTATAACTAAGTTTCGCTCAAGGAAAGCTTCATTATTACTACCCATTATTACTAATAAGTTTAGCTCAAGGGGATCTTTATCCACTTATCGGCCCGTACTCTCTGCCACAGTGGTGCCTGTGCTAACCTTCCTATGGTGTAGAAATATACCTAGTTGGATGAATCTTATTGTGGCTAGCTGGTCTAGTGGCTAACGCGACGGGCTGGAGTTTTGAGACTCTATGACCGCGGGTTCAATCCCGGCCGGGGGTATGGTTTACCTATCAATAGTATATCCAATTAACATATTCAATTAAAGAGAATATTTTAAAGATGTAAAGCTTCGCAGACTTGCCATTGTTGGGGAAGAGTGATAAAAAAAAGCTTTATAAAGGTTTCTTTTTTTTTATTAATGAGATCCACAACTGACTTGGAGAAGAAAAAGCTTTATTGGCAGAATACTGAGTCGGGACACTTGATGAATTAGGTTTGAAGCCTCTCGACTACATGAGGATCGTGAAGAACATAAGGAGGAACACAGCAGCAGGCCTTTGGACCCATATTAGGCAAGTCTTTCTCAAACCGAGACCCACTAACAAAAATATTTACCCAAGCCATTTTCAATGCTACCCAAGGAAAAGGCTTTAACAACCTTATTAACTCATGTACAAGTCCCACTCAAATCCAACCCCCTTTCATCTTGGAAGGAATGGTCCCAAATCTGCACACAGAAATCACTCCCTACGAAAGTAAAAGACTGGGCAGACGATACAAAATGCCCCCAATAAAAAGTAGGGGCGCCACTGGTACACTAAGAGAAAACACCATAAGTGTCCGGGGCCCAAAACTGTTCAACAGCCTCCCATCAAGCATTAGGGGAATTGCCAGTAAACCCCTGGCTGCCTTCAAGAGAGAGCTGGACAGATACCTAAAGTCAGTGCCGGATCAGCCGGGCTGTGGCTCGTACGTCGGACTGCGTGCGGCCAGCAGTAACAGCCTAGTTGATCAGGCCCTGATCCATCGGGAGGCCTGGTCATGGACCGGGCCGCGGGGGCGTTGATCCCCGGAATAACCTCCAGGTAACCTCCAGGTATGTATTCATTTAAACTGGGCTGTACGGTATTTGTTCACCTTCCAAGAATACTTTAACCCTTAAAGTATGGATTTATATAAGCTCTCAGTACGTATACACTGACAGATTATTATAAAGGACTTGTTTGGTAGCTGTAGAGCGGGTAGTTAAATGATATACTTCTTCGGAGGCTTCTTAGTTTATTGTTAAGTAGTGGTGGGTTACACAGGCTTGTGTGTTTGTGCCCATGGCCCGGGCAGGGCCATGCCCACGAGAGAGAGCTGGGAGTACTTGTGTCTTGATGCCAGGCCGCTGTGTGAGTGAGAGCGAGGCAAGTCTGGGCATACTGAAGTGGCAAGGCCTATAGGTGGCAGCACTTGAGTGGCGCGAAATATGATCTAAGCTGGCAGACAGCATGGGCTGTCTGCGCAGACAGTACAGGCTGTCTACATACGCTCGGCCACCTACCGCGCGTCGTCCCGACGCGACAATACTGGTAGTAAAAGAAACTCGGTCTCTCTCTCGTAGGAACAGGGCACAGAACACAAAATAAAAACATATATATACATATGGACATGGAAAAAAAAAACTTCCTACAGGGAGGGAAGAAAAAAACATGTGGGGTGTGCTAAACATCGTGGTCAAAGGCAGTGAGCATCGAAGTGTATCACTGCACGCCTTCCTGCGTCTGGACAGATACTGCAACACGGGAGACATCACTGCGGCTGAGCTGTGACGTAACAGGGTACGGTCTCCTCTGGAACGGTGAAGCAGACATCGTAGGAGTCGCTGCAGGTTTTCACTCAACCTGGGGCACGACATACTGGTGCCCTCGAGTGAGGCGTCGACAAAACTCGGCAACTGGGCAGGACTTCTGGCAAGCGACTCAGGACACTCCTCGACTGGTACTGTCGCTGGGCTGTCACTGCCGGCGAGCGTGGAGCGAGTTGTGGAGCGAGTCGTGGCAGAGACGACTGGGCGAAACATCTGGGAGTCGTAACATCATACACCAGACTGCAGTGAGAGAGCTAGCAGTCAAAGTGACGACTTCTTTGTGCAGGCTGCTCACTGAAGCTTGTGACACGAGGCTGACACAGCGCCTGCCGACAGGGCTGGCTGCGGCTTGACGAGTATCATCTCTCGACAGTTAGAGTTATAGCAGAGGTTAGTCTAAGCGTCCCCAGACTTGTTTCTCTACATATAACTGCACTCTGAAGGTCTGGAGGTGAAGTGAAACAAATCTCGATGGGAATCGTAGCAGGTACGATTCTGCAGAACATCACGAGCGACGAGCATAAAAGCTTTCTGTACAAGGGGGCTCATACGCTCAGGGCTGAGTAATCAGCTGTCAAACACTGGTCAGGCGGGTGACTAACACAGTGGTGCTACTCAGGGGTCTGGCTGGGCCAGACCTCACTGGACACACGAAACTTGAAAAACACACCGCTGTACATACGGTACAACATGGCTTAACTAGCAAATGATGCTTTTCTGTGCACAAAACTGACACTAAGACATATACTAAAATGTGAGAACACTGACTAAGAGGAATTAATTAACACACGACATATATTTTCTCTCAATCTTCTCGACAATACTGAAATAATTACTAGAACACTCGATGTGACATCATGTGATGTCAGGCGTGATGTCGCAAGGTGACGTCAGCAGGACTGTGACGTCAGCAGACATCTCGAGGTGACGTCAGCAGACATCTCGAGGTGACGTCAGCAGACATCTCGAGGTGACGTCAGGCAGACATCGTGAGGTGACGTCAGCAGACATCGTGAGGTGACGTCAGTAGACATCATGAGGTGACGTCAGGCAGACATCGTGAGGTGACGTCAACAGACATCGTGACGTCATGAAGTCGGGCAGCATCGTGGGTGACGTCAGCAGACATCTCGAGGTGACGTCAGGCAGACATCGTGAGGTGACGTCAACAGACATCGTGACGTCATGAAGTCGGGCAGCATCGTGGGTGGCGTCGATGTGATGCGGGCAGCAGACCACAGCATGAGGCCTTGGGACATCTGGTAACTCACGTGGCTTTGTAGGTCTACGTGATCGCCCACACCCACGTGACGTCATAATCCACGTAGCTTCGAGTGGCCTCGGGCACTCGGATACACAGCACTGGCAATGAATTCATACGAAAAACAGCAGAAAACACAGCAGAGGGAGTGGGCAGTGGTGAGTGGTGTATGGTAGACGGGTGAGCGTGAGGAGGGCGAGCATGGGCAAGGTGAGGAACAGCCACTTCCTCTCCTCTCCTCCCCCACCCACAAACACGTGGAGAAGCTCACACTGGACGCAGAAATCACCACAAGACTCACCTCTGGCTTGCTGAAACAGCTGTGCTGAGCTGAACAACAACAGCAACATACAAGTGACGCTGAACACGTGACTTGAGAAACAGCGTGGGACGCTGTGGCGTGGAGTCACTGGGACGCCACTCACAATTCTCGGAGAATTTCGGCAAATTTCGGCTGGATCCTGCTTGTACCTGTGTCTGGATGCTCAAACGTGCAGACACGACATCAGGATAACTCGTTGAGAGACGGATGCTTCTTGTGTAGGGTGATGAAGTGAAGATGACTTCATACCTCTCCCTCTCTCTCCAGGCAAACACAACTGCTGCAAGCACCGCTGTCACCATTTATTATGGGGTTGTTTGGTATTCTGTAGAGCGGTGTTAATGATATAATTCTTCGGAGGCTTCTTACTTTATTGTTAAGTAGTGGTGGGTTACACAGGCTTGTGTGTTTGTGCCCATGGCCCGGGCAGGGCCATGCCCACGAGAGAGAGCTGGGAGTACTTGTGTCTTGATGCCAGGCCGCTGTGTGAGTGAGAGCGAGGCAAGTCTGGGCATACTGAAGTGGCAAGGCCTATAGGTGGCAGCACTTGAGTGGCGCGAAATATGATCTAAGCTGGCAGACAGCATGGGCTGTCTGCGCAGACAGTACAGGCTGTCTACATTATATACATGCTATATCTGTGCATATATACAATATATTTTGTATATCTGTGTATGTACACTCTATATCTTGTATATCTGTGTATGTGCACTATATAAGAACATAAGAACATAACACATAACACATAAGAACATAAGAAAGAAGGAACACTGCAACAGGCCTACTGACCCATGCGGAGCAGGTCCATGTCCCCCCCGGATAAGACCAATCCCACCCCGGATTAGTCCAATGACCCACCCAGTTTGATCACCTCCACTCAAGGATGGAGCACTGTACAAAACCCAGCAGCACAAGCTAGTCAGGTCCAACTCACACCCACCCACACCCACTCATGTATTTATCTAACCTATTTTTAAAGCTACACAACGTTTTAGCCTGAATAACTGTACTCGGGAGTTTGTTCCACTCATCCACAACTCTATTACCAAACCAGTGCTTTCCTATATCCTTTCTGAATCTGAATTTTTCCAACTTGAAACCATTGCTGCGAATACTGTCTTGGCTGGAAATTTTCAGCACGCTACTTACATCCCCTTTATTTATTCCTGTTTTCCATTTATACACTTCGATCATATCCCCCCTAATTCTACGCCTTTCGAGAGAGTGCAGATTCAGGGCCCTCAGTCTATCCTCATAGGGAAGATTTCTGATACAAGGGATCATCTTTGTCATCCTCCTTTGTACGTTTTCCAGAGCATTTATATCTATTCTGTAATACGGTGACCAGAACTGAACAGCATAGTCTAAATGAAGCCTAACCAAGGATATATAGAATTGAAGAACAACCTGAGGACTTCTATTATTTATACTTTAGATATGAAGCCAAGAATTCTGTTAGCTTTATTGCGAACACTGATGCACTGTTGTCTTGGTTTTAGATTACTGCTAACCAGAAGTCCTAAATCCTTTTCGCAATCAGTAGTATTAAGATCCACATTATTTAGTTTATATATGGCATGGTTATTTGCCTGTCCAACATTTAGAACTTTGCATTTGTCAATATTAAACTGCATCTGCCACTTCTCCGACCATTGCATCAGTCTATTCAAATCATCCTGAAGTGCTCTAGTGTCCTCATTAGAATGAATTGGACGGCCTATTTTGGTGTCATCAGCAAATTTGCTTATGTCGCTATTTATTCCCTCATCTATGTCGTTTATGTAAATTGTGAACAACAACGGACCCAACACTGATCCCTGAGGAACACCGCTTGTGACGTGCCCCCATTCTGATTTCTCCCCATTTATGCAAACTCTCTGCTGTCTATTTGTCAGCCATGCCTCTACCCAGGGAAAAATTTCTCCTCCTATTCCGTGTGCCTAGGTTTCCTTAATAGCCTCTGGTGTGGAACTCTGTCGAAAGCCTTACTGAAGTTCATATACACAATATCATATTCATTATCATGATCTACCTCCTCAAACACCTTAGTGAAAAAAGTTAGTAAATTCGTAAGACAGGAACGCCCCTTTGTAAAACCGTGTTGAGATTCATTAATCAATCTGTGCCTGTCAAGATGGCTACGAATTGCTTCGGCAATTATTGATTCCATAAATTTTCCCACTATATCTTTCATATCTGAGTATCTACACTATATATCTTGTATAATTGTGTAAATACACTATATATTTTATATATGTGTATATACACTGTATGTGCATACACACCTGTCGGTATAAATATGTGTATATACTCATCTGAGGGCACACAGATGGACTTCTGGAGACACGGAACTAGGTATATAAATATGTGTATATGTTTATATACACATATTTATACCGACATATACACCTGTCGGTATAAATATGTTGCTCCTATATGAAATACAATGATGGAATACTTTACCGAGAAGAACCTGCTTACTTGTTTACTTGAAAAAGGGCGCTTTGATGCCGGTGAAGAGCTCTTGATCCAAGGAATAGGAGCCCCACCTCCTTCCCTTCCTCGGTTCAAAGTTGATTTCCTTTCATTACCTCCTTTCTCTTCCCAAGTGATGTATGATCCCTTTAAAATTAATAGTTACCCCATGAATATTATTATTATTATTATTATTATTATTATTATTATTATTATTATTATTATTATTATTATTATTATATAATTTCATCTGCCTACCTAAACTGCGGTTTTACTAAGTTATCATTTCCACCAAGAGGTGCCACTATCATTTCCTCCAGCAGGCCTCACTGCCTTATTTGTACTCTGGATGCCACTTCATCATTTCTACCCTAAGGCACTACTCGTTCCTACCCAGGGGCGCCACCCTTTCCTATCCAGTGGTGCCACATTTTCCTCCCCAATGGTACCACTGCGTCACTCGTATCCTTTTCTCGGTGCGGGTTCTTCACTCACATCCGGGAACACTCTTGTATGATGAACGTCGGGAAAACCACTATGACAACAATTTATGCTCAACATTTTTCTGACAAGTGAGGGTCGCCAGAGTGGTGAGTTTCTTTCGTCCTCCAGCATGACTTTCATGATTTGTGAGTGACCGCACACGCCAAACACACACACACAAATACACACATGCACACGCGCATGCATGCACCCATACGCACTGTATTTTTAAGCGTATAGGTTCCTTGTATTGAGCTCTCAGCTCTACAGGTTACCTCATCCTCATAATAAAAATAATAGAATGAAATATCGGCGTCTTTTTCTATATTTACATGATGCATTTAATTATTTATTAAATAATATGCATTGACATATATATATATATATATATATATATATATATATATATATATATATATATATATATATATATATATATATATATATATATATATATATATATATGTCGTGCCGAATAGGCAGAACTTGCGATCTTGGCTTAAATAGCAACGCTCATCTTGCCAAATAGGACAAGTGAAAATTTGTGTATGCAATAATTTCGCCAAAATCATTCTGAACCTAACGAAAAAAATATGTTTCACTGTGTTTGTTTAGTATTAAATTACTGTAAACAAATCTAAAATATATTTAGTTGGGTTAGGCTAAAATAAATTGTTCTTGTTATAATAAGGTTAGGTAAGTTTTCTAAGTTCCTTTTGGTGCAAAATTATCAATTTTTACATTAGCATTAATGAAAAATATATATCTTTAAACGTATAAGAGAAAATTTTAGAAATTACTTAGTTTTAAATGAGTTCTTGCTAATTGACCAGTTTTACATATTCGGCACGACATATATATATATATATATATATATATATATAATATATATATATATATATATATATATATATATGTCGTGCCGAATAGGCAGAACTTGCGATCTTGGTTTAAATAGCAACGATCATCTTGCCATACAGGACAAGTGAAAATTTGTGTATGCAATTATTTCGCCAAAATCATTCTGAACCTAATGAAAAAAAAATATTTCACTGTGTTTGTTTAGTATTAAATTATTGTAAACAAATCTAAAATATATTTAGTTGGGTTAGGCTAAAATAAATTGTTCTTGTTATAATAAGGTTAGGTAAGTTTTCTAAGATTCTTTTGGTGCAAAATTATAAATTTTTACATCAACATTAATGAAAAAAAATATACATTTAAACGTATAAGAGAAAATTTTAGAAAGGACTTAATTTTAAATGAGTTCTTGCTAATTGACCAGTTTTACATATTCGGCACAACATATATATATATATATATATATATATATATATATATATATATATATATATATATATATATATATATATATATATATATATATATATATATATATATCGTGCCGAATAGGTAAAATTTGCGATTTCAGCTTAAATAGCAACGCTCTACTTGCCGAATAAGGGAAGCGAAAATTTGTGTATGCAGTAATTTCGCAAAAATCATTCTGAACCTAGCGAAACAAAATATTTCATTGTGTTTGTTTATAGTTGAATTATTAATGTAAACTTATCTAAAATATATTTAGTTGGATTAGGCTAAATTAAATTGCGCTTGTTATAATAAGGTTAGGTAAGTTTTCTAAGGTTCTTTTGGTATAAAATTATTAGTTTTAAATTAACATAAATTAAAAAAGGCTTCGCTGTGTAAATGAATTCTTTGCTATTTGACTACATGACCCCAGTCTCTTCCATTCTCAATGTCCTCAACAATCTGGAGTTTACCTGGAGTTCCGGGGGTCAACGTCCCCGCGGCCCGGTCTGTGACCAGGCCTCATGGTGGATCAGGGCCTGATCAACCAGGCTGTTACTGCTGGCCGCACGCAATCCAACGTACGAACTACAGCCCGGCTGGTCTGGTACCAACTTTAGGTGCTTGTCCAGTGTCTGCTTGAAGACGGCCAGGGGTCTATTGGTAATCCCCCTTATTTTAGAAAGGACTTAATTTTAAATGAGTTTTTGCTAAGTGACCAATTTTACCTATTTGGCACGATAAACACACACACACACACACACATGTATTGTGTGCAAAGTCATGGAGAAGATTATCAGGAGGAGAGTGGTCGAACACCTGGAAAGGAACAAGATTATAAATGAAAACCAGCATGGGTTCATGGAAGGCAAATCTTGTATCACAAACCTCCTGGAGTTTTATGACAAGGTAACAGAAGTAAGACACGAGAGAGAGGGTTGGGTAGATTGCGTTTTCCTAGACTGCAGGAAGGCCTTTGACACAGTTCCCCACAAGAGATTAGTGCAGAAGCTGGAGGATCAGGCACACATAAAAGGAAGGGCACTGCAATGGATAAGGGAATACCTGACAGGGAGGCAGCAACGAGTCATGGTACGTGAAGAGGTATCACAGTGGGCGCCTGTTACGAGCGGGGTCCCACAGGGGTCAGTTCTAGGACCAGTGCTATTTTTGATATATGTGAACGACATGATGGAAGGAATAGACTCTGAAGTGTCCCTGTTCGCAGATGACGTGAAGTTGATGAGAAGAATTAAATCGGACGAGGATGAGGCAGGACTGCAAAGAGACCTGGAGAGGCTGGACATGTGGTCCAGTAACTGGCTCCTCGAATTCAATCCAGCCAAATGCAAAGTCATGAAGATTGGGGAGGGGCAAAGAAGACCGCAGACAGAATATAGGCTAGGTGGACAAAGACTACAGACCTCACTCAGGGAGAAAGACCTTGGGGTGACCATAACACCGAGTACATCACCGGAGGCACACATCAACCAAATAACCGCTGCAGCATACGGGCGCCTGGCAAACCTGAGAATAGCGTTCCGATACCTCAATAAGGAATCGTTCAAGACACTGTACACTGTGTATGTTAGGCCCATACTGGAGTATGCAGCACCAGTCTGGAACCCACACCTGGTCAAGCACGTCAAGAAGTTAGAGAAAGTACAAAGGTTTGCAACAAGGCTAGTCCCAGAGCTCAAGGGAATGTCGTACGAGGAAAGGTTAAGGGAAATCGGACTGACGACACTGGAGGACAGAAGGGTCAGGGGAGACATGATAACGAC